>NW_021319529.1:14146-24589 GCF_001605985.2 Dendrobium catenatum | reverse complement strand
ACGGACGAGAACCACAAAGTAGCTTCGTCGATCTTTAACGGTTTTACCAAAAATTTCAGCCAACCCAAAAATAATGCGAGGAGAAAAAAATGGGGCGAAGCCTAAGGAACGAAAATCCAAAATCGGATTTAATCGGGAAGATTAACTCCGTGTCGAGAGATGCGACCATTTAGTTAATTATATTGTGCTTCTAACTTTATTTTATATTCATGCATTATTCTTTTGTTATATTTTAATACATAAGCGTGGACTATTTTAACTATTAGCACCATATGTTATTACATGTAATGGAGAAGCATACTCCATGATATTATGATGCTAAAAATTATTTTCTTCCTCTATTCAACTAAAAATTTATTTTGCTTCAATTAATAATAAATTCAAATTTGAAATAATTATTGTTTATTAGAAATATTAATAATAACCTTTTTTATTATTAGATATTCCATTAATAGAATATTTCTCCTATTTTGATCATGATCACTAAATCTTTGTTAGTGAGGGATATTACATTTCAGATTATGAATGCTAAGATTAATTTAGTTTCATAATTACATTCAATATAGTAATAATAATATTTATTATTTACTAATCACATCCAGAGTAACAATACAGTATCAATAATTGGACTAAAAAAATTATTTACTTATATATTAAAAAATTTATTTATGTTCATGTAGAAAGGTGTTTTTAAGATATGAGCTCGCTTTGTTAGGCCATGAATTTGACGATCTATAAGGTGAGTAATGTGTGAATATTGATGATGGTTGGTAGGGAAGTGAATCCTATGTGGCAAAGTATTCTTGAGAGAAAATTATGTAAAGGTTACACTTGACCAGAAGGAGGGCAGTTTGGAGTGATGAGGGTTGAGAATGGATTGGATATTGACCATTGTGTGGAGGGCTAGTAAGGTATTGTGCAGAGCTAAGTTCACTCGAGAAAGGGGAACCCCAAGGGGAAAAAGTATGGGTTTGATGAGAGATTTGCCAAACCCCCCCATTTAACCTTAGGGGGGGAAATTTATGATTTCAAAATTTTCTGTGCGGGGAGGAAAATGATCATGGATGTTTCAAATCTCTTATGAATGGCATTCAACATTTAAGCTTAAATAAGATAATTATCATTATTGCCACCTAAAGGTGGAAGAGAAAATTTAGGCACATACACAAAAATAAATAAGCATAGTCGTATGATTTCTCACAAAAGAAATTATATATTTCTAACATGGAGTTCACCAAAACTCTATGGTTCCAATGGCCCCCAAGCAGAGGGAGAATTGCTTAAAAGAGCACATACTAAAATAAGTCTCTTTCATTCATTACTTGACTATTACTAGGTAGACACTTCACAACTTGAACTAAATGCTCTAAATTAAAGGAAATAATATATTTCAATTACATTTATAAATGAACAGAGGGATTGTTACCCATTTGAGTTGGATGTTTTGGTTTGGAGGAGATGAAAGATGTGAGCTACTTCATAGATGAGATCATGGAGTTACTTGAATGATGAAGAATACTCTTAAACCCTAAAAAAAATATGCCTTGACCATTTAGCATGCTTCATTGAAATATGGGCTAATTGCATGATCTTTTGACTTGATTCCTTAAAAAGTATAAATAAGTTTGCCTAAGTTCTTATTATGATGATCTCTTTCGCTTTGCTTAAACCGTTGAGTCTATATAGCTTTTTATGGTGATAGAGATACCCTAATAATGAATTAGAAGGCCCTCTTGCATGAATAAGTTCTTTTAATAATACAAAACCCCTTGATTTTAAAATAAAATTGCTAGAATTGAAAAAGTGGAAAACTAATATAATTGATGTAGAAAATGAAAATAATAACTCCTAAATTAATTTTGTATGGGTGTGGCCAGCCTCACTTTAGACATTAGCAACATGCTGTGGCTGGTGTGGTTGGCTACGTACAATGAGTAATGGTTGTGACCAACATAATTTTACTTAAGCTGTAAATTTGCAATTCACTCTAAATTAAGCTAATTCCAAAATTTTAAATACATTATAATTGTGCACTGCATTTTCTTTTCTTCTAACTGAGCAATATGATTTTTAAAATACATGTATCCATATGCAATACACTTGAAATACTTGCAACTAAATAGACCCTTAGTATTTCATTTCATTTTTAAATAAATTCATTTCAGATGAATTAGATCACATGTATGTTCAAACTGTAATAATTTTAATTTTTATTATCATTATAAGATAAAGAATATTCTAGTTCATTACTACCCCAAATTAAAATTATTTATTTATTTCCAAAAAATAAGTTAAATATAAGGAACAATTTAGCTCATCAACTAAAATATTGGAAATATGTTTCTTTCCAATTACAACTTTAGAGGGATCCAATCCACTATAAATAGCTGCCATTTTTTACATTAAAAAAATCAATCTATTTTGAAAGTCATCATTCGAAGCATCCTTGACTTCATATCTTTAATTAATAAGGCTTTGCTTTTCTTCAATGCAACATTGAATGTAAAATTTAATTAATTTTGAATACTTATAATAAACCAAATGAATAGTTTGATGGCAAGAAAAAAAAGAAGAATAAAACAGCCAAATGTTTTTTGCTTGTATATAATCAGAAAACTACCAAATCTTTGGCGTATTTTCAATAACTCACTTTGACTTTAAGACCTTAAGAATTTAAATCAAATGAAGTTTCTAAGGTTCTGTTTACAAGTGTTGTAACAACAAATGCCTTAGTAAATATCACATGTTTTGGCTACTGACTAATTTTGAGCTCCCCAATACTTTCAAGTTTAGGATCTGTTTGGCTACAAGTAGGAGTTAAATTTAGTAGGATTTAGTAAATCTTGTAAATCCTAATTTAGTAAATATTTAGAGTCTTAATCCTTTTAAACTATTTGGTATGACATATATTAAATCCTGATAAATCCTAAGAAATTGTTTGGCAACGTTATCCAATATTTAAGGTGTTTGGTTAACTATGACTTACTTATTGACGTTATTAACATTAATATGAGTTACTTATTAACATTATTACTTATAATGATAAATAATATAATTAGAGGATAATTTAATTATTATTAATGATCAAATTAATTATTTAGGTGTTAATTATGAAATTACTTATTTTATTACTAATTACTTAATTATATTCTTAAGTCCTAGTTAATTATTTAATTATATGCTTAAGGTCCTAATTAATTTATTTAATTTGTTTTTTTAATTTACAATTATTAAACTCATACTCATATTAATTGATTTAATTAACCTAATTTTAAGTATTAAACTAATTTAGTGACAATTAATACTATTAATAACTATAATAACCAATAAATTTATCAGAATCTAATTAGCTAAATTAATTGAAATTATATCTACTAATTATTTTTTATTAAACTATAATTAATTTTTACTTAATTACATGCTATAAAATATTTATATCTAATTATTATTAGTTATATAATTATATTTAAATGCTAACTAGATTATTTAGTAATTAAGAGGTATCTAGGGATTGCTTAACTATCTTTCTCGTATCTCGGTTTTTTCCTCGTCGCTCAGTCTCGTGGCTGCAGCCGGATGTAATGGCTCTCTAGGTGTATGTCATTGCTTGTCTTTGTCTCTTTCGCGATGATAGGAGCTCGCTCATTCCTTCACCTCCTCGAGCGGCGTAGGATCGGAAGTCACGATGGGAGCCTCACTCGTTTGGTAGGGTTGCCTCCTCTTTCCTTCAAGATGGAGCTTGCTCCCTTATAAGCTTATAAATTGTGTAGTATTAAATCCATAAGTTCACAATTGATAGGATTTAGTAAATCTCATATTTATGTCGTAAATTCATAAATCTGGCGATTTTTGATGAATCGATTTACTACGTGCTTGAAAATTTTGGCAGATATACAAAATCCGGTGTAAATCATACTACCGTCGTGATTCAAACAGCCCTTAATTATTGATGATTCATGCACTTTAGATTGAGCGCTTGAGAGGATATAAGATTTTGATGTTTCTTTCAAATTAATAATTGATAATTTGCAATATTATTATTTTTTATTTTCTTTCTCTTTATTAACTTTAAATTTAAAATTTATTTTAAATAAAATTGATGAATATAATCACTTTTTCTTAATCATTTTTGTACAATTTAAAGTAAGTTATGTAGGTTTGTTTTGGTCAGTTGCACTACTTTTTTTAAAATTAGTAGTGGATATTGTTGCGAGGGAAAGTAAACTTTTTTTTTTAAAAAAAATGCTATGAATATTATAAATAATTATTTATAAACATTTAATACTATATTTCTTAAGCACCAGATATTAGTAACTTTGGGTTATAAAAACCAGCACCGCATTACAAAAATTTCTATAAGTCAGAAGACAAATAAAATTTTTAGTTTTAGTTGAAGAAACAAAAGTGAGGAAATTATCTGAATAGACAACTTTAAACAATACTATATATATACTTGCATGACACCTCCAAACAATTGGATATTTGTTGCTTTTATATGTGCAAGCGACAAAAAAAAGGTGCAATTGGCAAATTTGAGCTCTCATTACTTTTAACTTTAATAGTTGATTGATTCATAAGCTTTGATTGAGTGCTTAAAAGGATGCCTAGATTTTTCAGGATTTATGCATATTATTACTGATAATTTGTAATATTATTATTTTAATTTTCCTTTCTTATGTTTATTATTTGATTATTATTATTATTATTATTATTATTATTATTATTATTTTGTTCAAGTTATCAATTCTTTTTTATTTTTTTTTTATTTTTTTTGAATGAAGAGGGATTGGATTTTTTTAATCAATTTTGCACCATTAAAGTAAGCTCCTTAACGAAAACGTGCGATATATTGTTGCATGAGCAGCCAAAGTATTTTGTGCTTTTATTGTGCAGCGACAAAAAAATGGGGGCACAAAGCTAATGGTTTGTTCGTGAAAGCCAAAAATAAACAGTTTCAAAATAGACAATGAGGGCAAATGCTTTTCTCATTGGAAAAAAAATATATATATATTCTAAGAAAGTCCAATCCGGATTCTTAGGCTTGGGGTTGCGAATATCTTTTTTAACCGTCTTATATACTAAAGCTTCCTATAGATAAAATAATTTTTTAAAACTGTTTTGACAATTTTTTTAAATCTACAAAAAATATGGGACAAATAGAAATTATGATTATTATCTTAAATACAATGAGAAAAATGACCCAAATGAAGATTTAATTTATTATTTGAAGAGAAATAATAATTATAATAAACTACACATTATTAGTTGTTATGTGAATGGATTGATTATTAAGCTCAATAAATATGATCAACTCATATGCACATACTATTTTAATGAAATACTCTAAACATCTAAGTCAAGCAAATCATACTACACAAATACCATAGGAGTTGTTGTATATGAAATAATTTTATGTGAGTACTGAATTTGCAAATGTAATATTAATATGTATTCATCTTTTTAACTATTAATCATAATCAATTAAGCTAAATAGATAAAGTGCATTAAATGAAAACTAATTTATAAAAAAAAATTACACAACTACTTTAACTTTATATTGTAATTACTCCTTTATTTGTTGCCTTAAGCTTAACTCTTTAATTGCACAAAAGTATTATATATAACACTCTCTTTTCGAGCAAATGAGACTCAAACACCTAATTATAAATACACTTAGGCTTCTTTTGAGACGGCTTTTTATTGTTTCTTAAAATGAAATTTTAGTACAAAACTTAAAATTTTTTAACTAAAATTCTATTTTAAAAAGCAATAAAAAAGTTGTTCCAAATGAAGACTTAGACAACATTTTTTTTTTTTTGGTTAAAACCCACCTACGGGCCTACTCGTTAATATAGGGAAAAATTACATAGTCCTTAAAGGGATCTCTAGCTCACTACTGCTCATAAGAGCTACAAACAAAAGCAAAAAAGAAACCTAAGAGCCAGAGTTCCCTACTAAGCAGAATTACACAAAAATCTAGTAACATTCTAAGAACCAAAAAGCAAAGTTAAAAAATAAGCACTATCAGCATATCCCTTCGAACAGCACACGTACCCTGCACAAAACGAGCGCGGAGCTCCAAAAACCTGCAAAACAAGCCTGCAAGGATACTAGAAGAAAAAATAAACAAATAGCAAAAATTATAATGCGAAATAGAGGATAAAAAATAGTAAATACTCCCTGGAATACCAGAGTCACAGAAGAAAGGTAACTCACAAGAGGGATGGCCAAGACTGCAACCACAAAACCACACCAACCAGAACAACTTCCAGGCAATACAGCAAGGCCCAGAGAAATTCAGCACAATGAGCATGGACCAGCATAATAGAAATAGAGAAGAACTGCACATCAAAACACAGCACTGCCTACCACCAAATGAAAAAACCCAGACAAAACCAGCAAACCTCCCAAAGAAACACCACCAGCACCAAATAGCCCAGCAAACAGAAACAACCAACCTGCTACCCCCAACCGACCCCATACACCACAAAGAGCAAGACCGAACACAGCAAACAGAACACTGGAGGAAACCTCCAACCAGAAAATTAAAAACCATTAACATAAGGCACACTATTCTTATCAAAATTAATCAAGACTTGAATCTAAACAGTAAGATTCTTGAAAGATAAATCAGTAATATCATTAAACTTACTACCAAGCAGAGCCATCGCCCGAGCAGCAGAATTAACCACAGGAGAAACAACACTATAGGAGCAGTTCATAGAGTCCAGAAAAACTTATTTTTTCTGCGGGTATAGTAGATAGAATACCCACAGCTGCTGCCATCCAATTCCAGCAGTGCTTTAAGGTCCACATTAAAATTAAATTCCAAAACAATACTCTGAATATCCAAACCAGCACAAAGATAAAGCCCATGAAAAGCCAACAGGATACCACCAAGCATATCAGTTTCAACAATTTTACCAGCAAACCCCAAAACATAAACCCCATTGAAATTCCTAATTAAACCACCAATGCACCAAGTGTTCCCCTCCAAAAAAATGTCAATATTCAGTTTAAAACAGTTGACATGAGGTCTAAGCCAAAATAAAATCCTGTTCACTAGGTTGGCCTGAGAATAATCATAATTAATCCCAAAACCCTCCATCGTAAACAAAATCTTATCAAAGCTTTTATAAGAAATAAGATGAGCAGTAAAAAGAGTTTTAACCTTCTCCTTAATTCTAAAAATAATACTATGATGATCCATCAAAATACCATTAAACCGAGAGTCATTTCTAGCCAACCAAATAAACCAAACAATAAGAAGGGGGATAACATTCCTAATATGACCCTTAACACAAACCATCCAGTCCTCAAACAAATTCTGAACAAAACAGTTAGGACCCCAAAAATTAACTTGAATAAAGTCCTCAAAGTAATGCCACACCTTAACAGCAATAGGAGAAGAAACGAAAACATGCTATAAGCTTTCAACATTAGAACAACATTGACATTTAGAAGTAATAAACAGACCTCTATTCCTAACAATCTCATCCGTAGGAATAAACTTCTTCAGAATTCTCCAATTAAAGACAGAAATCGTGGTATGAATGCTCTTGTGCCAAATCATTTTAAAAGGCTTGGCAGGATCATTTTTATTTCTAAACACATGCCAAGCATCTTTAGTTCTGAAAAGACCATCTTTAGTAAAAGTATAAAGTAAAACATCTTTAGTAAAACGGTTAAAAGAAATGTTAGAAATCAAATTAATAATAGAAACAGGAATAACAGAAGAAAGTTTATCCACATCCCAACCATTATCAGAAAAGAAGAAGTTAACCT
Organism: Dendrobium catenatum; assembly: GCF_001605985.2. Lineage (NCBI taxonomy): Eukaryota > Viridiplantae > Streptophyta > Magnoliopsida > Asparagales > Orchidaceae > Dendrobium > Dendrobium catenatum. The sequence goes on along the minus strand of NW_021319529.1, from coordinate 16,804 downwards.
TAACCAAACTCAAAGAATTAGAGTTAAGGAGAGCATCAAGGGAGTAACCATTAATCCAACGATCCTGCCAGAAGTAAACATTCCCCTCCCCAAGACCCCAAGCTAAACAGGGCTCAACTTTCCACTTAATCTGAACCATACGATGCCAAACCTCAGATTGCCCTTTATAGTAAAAACAATTGGAAGGGTGATGGACCCCACAATACTTAGTCCTTATAAAATTAGCCCACAAAGTAACATTAGCCCTTAAATTATACCACAATTTAAAAGAAAAAGCAGAAGCCATACCAGTCATGGACTTGCAACCAAGATTAACTTCCTGTTTAGTCCCACAACACTTATCCCACGACGACAAATGTATGTGAGAATTGATAGAAGAACCCCTCCAAAAAAATATATTGAAAATTCTATCAATTCTCAAACACACCGTCTTAGTGAGAAAAAGAACTTGAAAAGAATACACAGGAATAGAGGCAATGACACTTTGGATAAGAACAAGCCTACCACCATAGCTCAAAAACTTGGAATCCCAAGTAGCCAAACGATTATGCACCTTGGAAATTAAATCAATAAAAAGAGAAGTCTTCTTTCTACCTTTAAACAAAGGAATGCCTAAATACTTTAAAGGCAAAATAGCTTGAGAGAAGCCCGCTAGGTTCTTGATATCCAAAATTCTATTATGAGCAACATTTTTAGAAATAATAAAACCACTTTTAACTTTGTTAAAAACAAGGCCACTCACTGCTTCAAAGTGATAAAAAAAGCCCAAAACTTTAGAAACCCTATTCTTCGAAGCATTCATGAAAATAATGAAATCATCAGCAAAACATAAAAGAGAAATGTTGATGCCACCCAAAGTTCTAAAATACAGACTAGGAAATTTACAGAACAAATCAGAAATCCCCCTAGACAAGTAATCCACAGCAAGAATAAAGATAGCCGGAGAGATAGGATCCCCTTGCCTCAACCCATGAGAAGATTTAAAAAAATCGTGACACTTGCCATTAAGGATGATAGAAAAGAAAGGACTTTCAATGCACAAGCTAATAAGAGAAATAAACTTCTCATCAAAACCAAAAAATCTCAACATGTTATAAATAAAGCTCCAGTTAATGTTATCATACGCCTTAGCAATATCAAGTTTTAAAATCATGTTCCCCCTCTAGTCTTAATATCCAAGTCTTGACAAAATTCTTGAGCAAGCAGGATATTATCCACAATAGCACGACCTTTAACAAACCCCATTTGATTAGGGGATATAAGATTAGGAAGAAGTAAAGAAAGACGGTTCACCAAAATTTTAAAAATTAATTTGTAAAAAATAGAGCGTAAACTAATGGGCCTAAAGTCTTTCCAAGAGTTAACCTCATTACTCTTAGGAATCAAAGCAATAGAGGTAGAAGTGAAAAACTTCGGAATAGGAGAATCATTAAAAAAATCCATAACAGCAGCATGAACATCCTCAGAAATAAACTGCCATGAGTGTTGAAAAAACTTAAAATAATAGCCATCAGGGCCCGCCACAGAATCAACATTCATATCAAATAAAGTACTCTTATCCTCATCTAAAAGAGGACACAAAGAAAGACTCCTATTCTCCTCTTGAGTCACAATATTAGGAATGAAAGAATGATCATCAATGGGAATATGACAAAAATCATTATTAAGATGATTTTGAAAAAAATTAACCGCAAGTTTAGCAATCTCCTCACCATTCTCGGTAAAGGAACCATCTACACAAGCAATTTTATTAATACTATTAATAGCACGCTTTTTATTAACCAAAGCATGAAAATAACTAGTGTTATTGTCCCCTTCCACCAAGTGTTTAATAGAAATCTTTTGTTTCCAATAAATCTCTTCATGACATTGAAGTTTGCTGAGGTCCATTTTGGCCTCATTAAGGACAACAATATTAGCAACCGTGGGATCAGTTTGACAACGATCCTCAAGAGCATTAATCTTCTCTTCCACCTCCTTAATATTGGAAAAAAATATTTTTGAAAACATTCCAGTTCCACCAATTCAGAATCATCTTTAACCTTTAACTTAGCCCAAAGCCTAAGCATGCCAGTAATAGAGTTATCAGGGAAAATAGGAGCAGACCAATTAGTTTGAACCACATTAAGAAACGAAACATGAGTTAACCACATATTCTGAAATCTAAAACGAGAATTCAAACCCACCATATTAAACTTGACATTAATAAGCAGAGGGGAATGATCAGAAAGCGTACGACTCAAATGCACCACCATAGAAGAGTTAAAAACATTAATCCAAGCATTATTAAAAAGAACTCTATCAAACCGTTGCCAAAGATGACCCCAATTCCAAGTATATTTGTTACCAAAAAAGCCAATATCAATAAGATTACAATTCATAATCATATTATTAAAGTCCTCCATAGATTGGTAAATAGGATGAGAGCCCCCAACATGCTCAGTAGGATTAGTAATGGTATTAAAGTCACCATCAACCAACCAAGGCAAAGTGCAAATACTATGAAAATTATCAATTTGGTCCCACAAGATTCTCCTAGAGAAATGAGAAGAAGCAGCATAAACAAAAGAAGCAACACATTGAAAGTTCAAGGATTCAATATTACAATGAAGCACTTGAGAAAAATTCCCAATAACATCAATCCTAACAAAATCTTTC
>NW_021319529.1:10705-14046 GCF_001605985.2 Dendrobium catenatum | reverse complement strand
AGATGGTCGGCTGTGTTTGGGAGGGAGATGGTCGGCTGTGTTGTTGCAGGGTTGCTGGGTTGGTTGCTGTCTTCGTGTTGTTGCTGTCTTGAAACATTTAGGGTGTTGAGTTTGCTGTGTTTAGGGTGTTGTTGCTGGGTTGGTTGCTGTCTTGGTGTTGTTGCTGTCTTTAAAAATTTAGGGTGTTGAGTTTGCTGTGTTTAGGGTGTTGTTGCTAGGTTGGTTGCTGTCTTGGTGTTGTTGCTGTCTTTAAAAAAATTAGTGGATTTTCTGGATGGTTAGCTTGTAGGCCTATTTGCTGGGTAGCTTGGTTTACTGTTATTTATGTGTGGCTGTGTTGGTAGGGAGATCGGTTGGCTGTGTTTAGGAGGGAGATTGGATGGCTGTGTTGTTGCTGGGTTGACAGGGTTGGGTTGTTTATGGTTGGCTACTTGACTGTGTTGTTGCTTCCTTGCTGGTTTGCTGGGTTGGTTGCTGTCTTGTTTTTTCTGGGCAGATGTCTTGAAATGCTGTGTTGGTTATCTTTAAACATTTATATTGTTGAGTTTTTTGTGTTTAGGGTGTTGTTGTTTTGATTACTCGGTAGCTGTGATACTTTGGTTGTTGGGTTTGCTGTGTTGTTGCTGGGTGCTTCAAGAAGCCCAGGGATGTTAGTTGGCTGTGTTGTTGCATGTTGGTTCCGAAAGGATTGAAAATTGAGTAGCGATGATGAGTACCCTTCTAAAATTATTGTGATGTCAATTGTGGGAAAAAAATTATTGCAACCAGGTGGCATTTGGAGGGTTAATCAAACAGATACTAAGTATAAAATACAAATTGTCGCCTTGGATGACAATATCTCAATTCGCAAGTCCGTAAAAAATTATATTGTTGACTCACATTTCATTGAATGATGAATTATTTGAAGGGTTAATCTGAGCTAATAACTCAAGCTTTCAACTAATTCATGGATTTAAAATTATATCTATTTAATTATTTATCTTTTTTGCAGTTAGCTTATATCTCCAGGACTCTATGAGTGCATCCAGGCAGGCACAACTGCACAAGACGTCAACTAGTCAAGGAGTTCAAAATTTTTGTAAATTGTAATATTGGTTTGAAATATCTGTAAATTGTAATTATTTGTTCAATTTATTTGTTAGTTTAATATTTTGTATAATTTGTATATTGTAATTAGCAAATTGTTTCTGATTCATAAATAAAAATTTTATTTATGCAAATTTTTGTTTAAATTTTACTGTGTTGATGTTTTTTTTTTTTTTTTTTTTTTTTTTTTTTTTTTTTTTTTTTTTTGTATTTATGCAAATAACTCGGGTCAACGGGTCAATCCGGGTTGACCCGAACCCGACCCGAGTCGGGTTCGGGTCCTGAATAGTAACCCGTATCCATAACCGGGTCGGGTTCAGGTCAACCCGTTTAGCTTCGGGTCAGTTTGGGTTCTACACGAACCCGACCCGTGATCCGAAATTGACACCCCTTCTCATAGGTATGAATTGTTTGTTTATCTGTTTAGAATAACAAAAAATAATTTGCTTTGTGCTTCATTTTTATTTTTATAATTAGTTTATGATATTTATGTTTTATGTAGTTTACGACTCTAAATTTGGACAAAGATTATGGAGAAATATTTTAAGAAATCCTCAAAATCTTTCGTATCAATACCAATAGAACAGAAAATAAGGATGATGAACAAACGTAAAAAAGAATTCAAGCTAAAAGTGAATCATCAAAAAACACGGTGACAGATTTAGAGAATCTTCAATTGGATCCTGGATTATGTATGCCTATTTCTGATTTTAGTTTTAACATACGTGATCAAATTCGAAGATCATATTTATGAAAAGGGTTATGTCAACCTCGCAATCATGACTTCCCTAAAAGGAAATTTGGGATGAAAGAATGACGTTTCAATCTAAGATGGTATGATAGATACTCTAGTTGGTTAGAGTATATTATTCAGAAGGATAAAGCATATTGTTTGTAATGTTATCTTTTTGAAATAGAAGGAAGAGGAAAAGAAGAAGAGTATGCATTTGGTAGAAATGGTTTCTCAAATTGGAAAAAACCTGATATGTTTGATCTTCATATTGGAGGACCTAATAGTGCTCACAATAATGCACGATAAAATTGCGAGGATTTAATAAAACAAGATCAACATATTAAGTTTGCCTTCCAGGTACAATCTAATCAAGCTACAAAAGCATATCGTGTTCGCTTGAATTCTTCTGTTGATTGTGTTAAATTCCTTCAACGACAAGGTTTAGCATTTCGCAGGCATAATGAGAGTTTTGATTCCAAAAACCAAGGAAATTTTCTTGAGCTATTGCAATTTTTAGCAGAACATAATGAAGATATAAGTAATGTTGTACTAAAGAATGCTCTAGAGAACTTGAAATTGACTGCCCCTGATATTCAGAAAGATATTTGTAGGGCCATATCTATTGCAATTACAGATTACATAAAAGCTGAAGTTGGTGACAGTTTCTTCTCTAATCTCGTTGATGATGCTTCTGATGTATCAGGGGAAGAAAAAATGGATGTCATTATACGATATATGAGTGAGAAAGACCAAATTATTGAACATTTTTTTGGTATTGTACATGTTCCTGAAACGTCAGCTTGATGCCTCAAAAAAAGAGTTGAACAAGTCCTCTTAAATTATAATTTTTATTATTAAAGGATATAGGAAGTCTTGCTGAAAAAATGATTCAAACCAAAAAGGAAATATTATATTCTCTTATTTTTAGGCTATTGAAGTTGGCATTAGTACTACCCGTTGCAACAGCAGGAGTTGAAAGAGCATTTTATGCAATGGCAATCATAAAAAATCGGCTACGCAATCGAATTGAAGATCTGTGGATGAACGATACTTTAATTGTTTATATTGAAAAAGAAATTTTATATTGTATTGACAATAATATTATTATTCAGTTATTTCAAAATATGAAGAATAGAAGATAGAAATTGTAAGTGTATTTTATTTTATGTTTAGTAGTTTATTTTTTTAACCAAAATTTTTAAAACTGTCTATGTCGGTCCCAAACCCAGATTAAAAAAGTTAAGGGAAGATTTTAATAAAATAATTTAGACGACACCCTCATTTTATGCAATGGCAATCATAAAAAATCGGCTACGCAATCGAATTGGAGATCAATGAATGAACGATACTTTAATCGCTTATATTGAAAAAGAAAATTTATATTGTATTGACAATGATATTATTATTCAGTTATTTCAAAATATGAAGAATAGAAGGTATAAATTGTAATTGTATTTCATTTTATATTTAGTAGTTTATTTTTTAAACCAAAATTTTTAAAACTACCTATGCCGGTCCCAAC
>NW_021319529.1:0-5790 GCF_001605985.2 Dendrobium catenatum | reverse complement strand
TTTGATACAATAATAAAAGAAAGTCTGAAATAACAAAAGCATAAAAAGCCATCATTCTTTTCGAAAAAATGAATGGATGCTACACAGAACTACTACCAAGCCAATCAAGGTTGTGAACAAACAAAAACTTAATTCTACCAGAATATATGAAAATATTTCAAAGTTCATCTCAGCCCCATCAAAAAGAGGTTGAGCCCCAGCAACAGACGATATAGGGGTCAGCACACGATTATAAGGCACAGGATCACTCAGTACATCCGGAAAAGCAAAAAGCTATGTTCATCAGCAAGACCTCAGCATAAGCTCCAATCCATCATTTCCACAATCATCATCACCATAAAGAAGCCTCCAGCTAGAAAAACAAAACCTCGCAGAGAAACAGAAAACCAAAACCAAGTAAGGATTTCTTAAAAATATTTTGAAGATCCTCTTAATATAATCAAGTTAGAAACTTGAACAGATGATAAGGAATACTAAAAAAAGAACAATTATTCATTATGGAGAAATGAATGAAAGAAAGCAACACAGGAGATTCTAACAGAAAAATGAGACCAAATTTAAGCACATCTCAGCCCCAGAATTAGGATTTGAGCGCAATACCGCCACAGACAAACAAATGGGAAGGAGCTGATCACCGGTTACAGCAAATGCCATAAGGGATCAGAATCCCCCAGAAAATTCATAAAAAAGCTAGGACAAAAGAACTCTAGTAAAAACAACAAAAAAAATGCTCCAAAAACCATCCAACTCATAAGCAGCAACATAAAACATCACCAGCTAAGTCTAAAGAGACAAAAAAAAAAAAAAACCTTCACAAAGGAGAACAAAAATATCAAAATAAAGTAAGTATTTCAGGAAAAATTTATCTCTTTTCTTTTGGCATTCCCTCCATCGAGGCGTTATACCATGCTAACTTCTGCTCTTTTTTATGGAGGTTTTTTACAATAGATAATTTAACTATGACTTGGTTTAGAACCAAATATATTTCTCCCTGGGAGCCTATCAATTCTATGGCTTCAAAATTCTGGAAGCGAATTTATGCATCTGCTATGTTGGTAAAGGGAAAATTTTCATTTGCTATTTCCTATAACTGTCAGTTATCCATGGAATGGGACCACTGGTGCGGTGGTAGATCTTTGCATGATATTATGCCCACTTATAGATTCAGGAACCCTCTTGTGAACAGTTATTTAAATGATAATTGCTGGGCTATCCCTCCCTCTACCCCTTATTTACTGCTGAATAAAATTGTGGGTATTAACATTACTGAGCAACCCAGTGTGACCTTGGAAGGCGCAGATAATCCGTCATTTTCTACATTTTACACAAGCTTTTTTGCTCATTTGGAAGATGTTAGTTAACACAAATTCATATGGCATAAGAGGAAATCTCTTCGTTTTTCCTCCTACGCCTGAATGGCTTTGTTGGGAAAACTAAAAACGGCTGATCTGCTTCTTATGAAAGGGATTAATGTTCTTTCGGATTGCTCTTTTTGCTCTAACGGAAGTGATAATCACTCGCATCTGTTTTTCGCTTGTGATTTCTCTTATTCGGTGATTATCTCATTGCTGCCACCTCTGGAAGTTTTTCTTCTCAGGCCTAATTTACTGCAAACTTTTGAATTTTTTGAGGATTCACAGGATTTCTGTAGTTGGGAAAAAAACTTTTGCTACTTTACCATTTGCAACTCTATTTACTTTTTTGTGGAGGGAAAGGAACACAAGAAGATTTGATAATGTTTGGAAAAGCCCCACTCTTCTTTGTGGCATCATCAGGCAGGCCATTTTTGCTAAGGTTAAAACTAGAAATATTATGAAGATCTCAACAGGCGTTTTGGAATCAATCGTTAATTCTGGATGGTTCGTTTGGTGGTTTTGGTGGGCTATGATGACCGTATTGCCTCCTGGCCCCTTGGAGGGCAGGGGGAGATATTTGCCAGATCTTCGTTAAGGCTTTTCTACTGCAACCAGGGGCCTATGTCCGTTCGTGGGGCAATACCCTGAGCCCAATTTTGATCTCTTCCACCGAGTTTTGTTTACCTTCCTGTCTTTTTTGGTTGATTGTTTTGCTGGAATTATATTTTCCTTTACTTTTCAAAGGTTTTTACTTTTCACATGTAACTAGTTTTTGATGAATGAAATTGGGCTAAGCCCTCTAATTTTCCCAAAAAAAAAAAATATATATTAATTTTTTATTTATTATCATACAAAATATCTAATAAAGTGTAAAATAACTTTTAAAAATAGCATGGTAAAAGTAGTATAAATTCTAGATTTTTTTCCATAATTTAGTTGATTTTTTGGCAGGATGATCGTTCCACCTCCACCATAGTCTAACTCAGAATCGATAACACTATTAATTTAACTTATCCTTTTTATGACATTCGATCAACTCAAAATCCTTTGCCAACTTTGATGGACATAACTCAACCTTGAATTATTGATGGTCCTCATAATAGTATATTATGGGTGTTAATATATGACATGACTTAGAAATCTAGCATCTATCTGACCCAAAAATTTTGGGTTCGAGTCAACCTATTTAATAAACGGGTTAACCAATGAATTTGAACGCAATCCGTTTGACCCGTTGATCACATGCATCTCGCACTCGTAGCGTTTGCGCAAGCTACTAGCGCCCGTCCTCGTACTTGCTTGCTAACCACCACCCCCCACCCCCGCTTGCGCTAGCCTGTTGCACTTAACTGGATTAGCAGGTCGGGTTGAGTTGATGTCTGATTTTGATTTTTAACCCGTTTGAACAAATGGGTCAGGTTTGAGTTGAACGTGTTAAGAGCGGGTCAATTTTAGATTTGACCCGAACTCGACCCAAAAACCTATTTTGGCATCCCCTATATTACATGAGATAAATTTTGATGCAAAAAAAAAGATAAATTTTGATGTCTTATTCAAGATAAATTTTTATAAAAGATTAGAATTATCTAACTTCTTGTTGCAACTTCTAGGAGACTTCTCACCTAACAAATAGAATTCTCTAACATTCTTTCTCATTTTTGCAGAAAAAAAAAAAAAAATCTATGCATTGTGTACTTTGTAATCACATTTTCTCTAATTGTGGACAAAAGTGGGCACATGTAACCAATCTTCACAGTGGATCTCTTCATCTAGGTCAAGCCACATAATTATTTTCTCTTTATAAGTTTTTTTCGTGTAAAAAAAAAATGGTATCTATTGCTTTCTTTTTATATGTGCATACATTGATTTTTTTGTGAAAAACTATATTGTAAAAATTCTCTCTCTATTATTGCAAACTTTTTGGCATGCAACAATCCTAAAATTTTTTATGTATTGTCACTAGTGGTGTCAATTTCGGGTCACGGGTCGGGTTCGTGTCGAACCCAAAATGACCCGAAGCTAAACGGGTTGACCCGAACCCGACCCGGTTTTGGATACGGTTTACTATTCAGGACCCAAACCCGACCCGATTCGGGTTCGGGTCAACCCGGATTGACCCGCTGACCCGAGTTATTTGCATAAATACAAAAAAAATTAAAAACATCAACACAGTAAAATTTAAACAAAATTTTGCATAAATAAAATTTTTATTTATGAATCAGAAGCAATTTGCTAATTACAATATACAAATTATACAAAATATTAAACTAACAAATAAATTAAACAAATAATTACAATTTACAGATATTTCAAACCAATATTACAATTTACAAAAATTTTGAACTCCTTGACTAGTTGACTTCTTGTGCAGTTGTGCTTGCCTGCCTGGCTGCACTCATGGAGTCTTGGAGATATAAGCTAACTGCAAAAAAGATAAACAATTAAATAGATATAATTTTAAATCCATGAATTAGTTGAAAGCTTGAGTTATTAGCTCAGATTAACCCTTCAAATAATTCATCATTCAATAAAATGTGAGTCAACAATATAATTTTTTACGGACTTGCGAATTGAGATATTGCCATCTAAGGCGGCAATTTGTAATTTATACTTAGTATTTGTTTGATTAACCCTCCAAATGTCACCTGGTTGCAATAACTTTTTTCCCACAATTGACATTACAATAAGTTTAGAAGGGTACTCATCATCGCTACTCAACTTTCAATCCTTTCGGAAGCACCCAGCAACAACACAGCCAACCAACATCCTTGGGCTTCTTGAAGCACCCAGCAACAACACAGCAAACCCAGCAACTAAAGTATCACAGCTACCTAGCAACCAAAACAACACCCTAAACACAAAAAAACTCAACAACCTAAATGTTTAAAGATAACCAACACAGCATTTCAAGACATCTGCCCAGAAAAAACAAGACAACAACCAACCTAGCAAACCAGCAAGGAAGCAACAACACAGTCAAGTAGCCAACCCAGCAACAACACCCTAAACACAGCAAACTTAACACCCTAAATGTTTCAAGACAGCAACAACACCAAGACAGCAACCAACCCAGTAACAGCACCCTAAACACAGCAAACTCAACACCCTAAATGTTTCAAGACAACAACAACACCAAGACAACAACCAACCTAGCAACCCTGCAACAACACAGCCGACCATCTCCCTCCCAAACACAGCCGACCATCTCCCTCCCAGTTTCTGATATTTTATGTTCAGCCATCAAACCAGTTTCTGATGTTATTTCTGTGCAGTTTCTACTATTTTTTCAGTTCAGCAAACCATCCCAGCAAACCAGGAATAGAAATAGTTCATTACATCAACCTAAAGAAAAATTAAACAGCAAATAAATTCACAAAAGTCATAAACTGATGTTCATCCAACTACTGAACTGTCACCAACATCTCCTTCATTGTTGTTCACATCTAAATTTAGGATATCATCAGTTATTGCGTCAATTTCAGGGTCTTTTACTGCTGCAATAATACATGTATTAAAAAATAAATTAGCATAATGAGATCTTAAACAAAAAACAAAAAAAATGTAAGATGAATGAATAATCACCATTCTCTCCGTATAACCAATCCTTAGCACAAATTAGTGCCTCGACAATATCATGTTTTAATGCACTTCGGTATTGATCTAAAATTCTACCACTATTGCTGAATGCACTTTCAGATGCTACTGTTGTTATTGGAATGCATAGTATATCACGAGCCATTGCTGAAAGACTAGGAAATCTATATTGGTTCCCTTGCCAAAACTTTAAAATGTCTAAATCAATACTGCTATCAATCTTAGGTTCATCTAGGTAGATGTCTAATTCAGATTTCCTAGGTGTAAAGGCATCCTTCTGGAATGAAGCAAAATCCTGTATTTTTTGGATGGGTATTAGAAATAAAAAATGGGAAATAAATGAAATGGTAAATATACATATACATATCAACAATGAACCTGCAAAAATTTAGACTTAATCTTTGTAGGACACCCTTGTGCAACCGCATTCATTCGTGTACTTTCTCTAGCTGGAGGATTCATTCGTGAATTGTAGTTAGCACACAATAAAATTAACTTGAGTTTCAGCTTCCTAATTTCGGAGAAATAAAACCATCAGTATTTATATATGTCCAAAGGTCGGATGTTAAACAAATCCTGCCAATGCTTTAGATAACTGTTCCATTAAATTACACTTCTCCTTAAGGAATAATTTTTTGCAATCATTTCTAGCCATGTTTCTAGAAATTAATTGCAAGTCACGGCGAAGATATAACAAAACTGCTCGAAGCCCAACCCATTCCACACATTGAAAAGGTAAATCATGCATAATGATAGAAGCAGTAAACAAGTCACGAAATTCAGCATGATCAAATTTGTCATCAGACATAGATATTGAAGATTCAGTGTTGATTTGTAAGAT
>NW_021319528.1:666877-683857 GCF_001605985.2 Dendrobium catenatum | reverse complement strand
GAGGGAACTCACAAAGAGAACACAAGAGCAAAAATTTGCATTCAATAATCATCATCCTCCTACATAAGAAAATGGCCATATATATAGGCCTCAAAATGACAAAGAAAATAAAAGATTAAAATGCCCCTTGGGATACAATAGCAACCAAATACCCATAAGGGCAAAAATGGAAAAACTGAAAAATAAAATAAACTATTACATAAAAAGACTCAAAATAAAACTCCTGATCGTGACCGTCGATCTCCAGCGTCTCCGATGGTACACGTGCTGAAATCGCTGACGATGTCCTCATCACTCTGTTTGGAATATGGACAATGGCTCCAACGTGTGTTCTCAGCATAGCTCACTGATACGTTTTCCAGCACATATGACAGTTAAGCATCATGATTAAAGGATGGGTTACTAAAACCCAAACAAAAGAAACATCTTTTTGTCCCAATACTGATCAACCTGAATGTGGTTTGCTGCCCTGAATTTTGATTGTGCAAGTGGTTAGAGAAATCCCAAGCACCCTTTGAGATTTAGGTATGTCAAACCTCTATTGTCTACTGCTCACCGGCAATGGGAAAGCAAGGTGATAGAGTACTTGGGAAACCATATGAGATTCTCCTTGGGAATAGAAGGTCTAGTCATATGAGATTCTCCTTGGGAATAGGTCTAGTCATATCAGTAGTACACATTTAGAGGCACGGTGGAATTAATAACATTTGACATCATCATTTTTAATGTACATATAAATGGCAGGAAAAAAATGTGAGATTATTTTCCAAATTTGTGTGCAAGGAAGTTTAGTGGAAATCTAGGACATATAAGCAAGCGAACTTATATCTTAGCAACAATATCTGGGTAGTGATGTGTTTCTACATAATGTCACATCTATTGCTAAGCATAACTGCTTGTGTTGAATTTTTTTATTCAGGGTGGCCGTTTTATTTGGAATATAAATTTCACATTGGATGAATCCCTATTGTTTCTATCAGGATTTTCTTTTGCTTTCCAATTGTCATATTGCCTAACTTTTGAGGTATTGTATATCATAAATTAATGAAAGGATATCATAAATTAGGGTTCAAGAGGATGTCGTCAAGTCATTGCAGCTGAGGAATCCATTGATTCTTAGGACGTCATTCAACCGTCCTAATATATATTATGAAGGTAATGACATTAAATATATTTTTCCGCACTCAATGACTTCCCCATATAGAAACCATTTTGCAAAGGAATGTTTCAACCACTCTGAGATAGATAATCCTTGTGTTTGTTGAATCTTTGTATTTTGCAGTGTAGCAGATTTGTTAATAGATTTTGAATTTTGCACGAGTAGCAGATTTGTTAATGGATCAATTATCACAACACGCCCATTGAACCTGGAAGATGTTAATGGCATCCCAACTAGATTGGGTGAAAATGATAAATTTTTAGTCTATCCAATAAATAATAACCTATCACAATAATGTGTTTCTATTGAAATATTATCAGAACATATAAAATCCCATGCAAGTAATTTATCTATCAAAAATAATATGGAACCTACCAATTGTAATAATGACACCGGATAGGAGGGGGTTTTACAACTCGTCGATGATCCGGTGATCGTAGCCCATCACAACTTCAAGAACTCCTTGGAAAGAAACCACCACCTGAATATAATTCAGGATATAGAAATGAAACAAAACTCAACTCAAACCTTCTTAATCATCCTCTATTACAAGTATTAGCTATATATTTGTAGATAAATGTAGCAACATAATAGACTACAACCAACATAAAAAATATAACACATATATAGCTATAATAACTACCATATGGAATTTATCTGGCCTGATGTTAACAAGATTAAGCAGTTTAGCTCTGGTGTCATTCTACCGGGGTAGGAGGAACTTCAGGCTCATAGTAAGATGTCCAGTTGGCCCCAATAAGGAGGCGGGTTCAGTTGGCTAAACCGTCTGGATAGGTCTACCTGGTGTCATTCTCCCCGTCTAGGAGAGACTTCAACATAAGCTGGAGTCAATGACAAATGGGATAGCTGACAAACTTAGAATGTGTCTTTATTAGCACCTTCAAACGACACTATTCAAGAATTGAATTGAACTCAACACCAAATGGATCAACCATGCAAATATCAGCATCCACAACGAGCGCCTTCATGAACTTTTTGTCGGAATGCGCGAAGCTACCAAGGTGTTTGCCATGTTCTAGTTTGGTCATACCAATTTCATTATCAATAATGGAGAGCGCATTCGTTGCCTTATCAGGAGCGATATGCATGAATAACTCCAGCTGGGCATCCACCATTCTCTCGTCATCATCATATGCGGGCTTATCAAGATCAAGAATTCCATTGAATATGTCGTCATCATACAGTCTTATCATAGACAGAAAAAGACGATGATTTCGTCCATGGATCTTTAAATCGATCGAAATTGGACTCGATCTAGGGTGGGGTGGAAGACTGATGAGTTGACCCTTCAAACACGTCTTCATAGGTAGAAAAGATCTGATCATCTGAGATGCCCTCTTTATCGTCATTGGTTCTTATGGATTTAGTTGGAATGAGAAATCTTGAAGCCATCATGGGAGCATATTTGCCCCGTGGTCGGATGCCATGAAAGTCCCGGGCAAGGGAGCTCAAGTATGTCCTTCGTTCAAGCCTTGGCAATCGTTGTTTGAGTTGGGTAATTTCTTGTCAAATATCTTCAATTTCTACTTCTTGAAGTGGTCGCTGCAACGTCCATCGATGAGGCATCTTGTCAGACTATTATTGGCTTGAACAAAAGGTCTTCTTGCTAAAATAAGTAGCAGACATATAATTCAATGTAGTGACTCGATCAAAGAAGAGGGCTGCAACTAGTGTATGTGAAATTAGTCTTCAACAGGCTAGGGCCTGCTAGTTGGATCAGCGTAGGTGGATGAATAGTGGCTGATTTTATTTATATTATTCATTTGGACTCTGAGAACAACATATCCATTTACTAGTTGCTTTGTCTGGAAGTCTATACGGAGATAGCCTCTCTCTGATTGTCGAGTGTCACCTTGAGAACTTTCCAACAGCTATTAGGACTGGCACTCTCTGTTACCAGCATTCAGCACTACCATGCTTTCTAGTGGAGGCTTAAGCGTTGACGAGTACAGTGGGATCGTTGAGCAAGTTTTGGCCAGTTTTCCGGAGAAGGATGAATTCAAAGAAATTTGCTGGTAAATCTTCTTCTGCTACTGCTGGTGAAGTTGGTATTTCCTTTAAGAAATCAAACAACATTGAATTGTCTGGCTTTGTTAGTTGCTATCCAAAACTTGAATAGCTAAGCAATGAAAGAAGCTGGCTGTTGTTTTGCATTTCTTGACTTGCTATGGATGTTTGGAGGTGATCGTTTGGAGAAGATAGCAACAGGAATCCAACAGCTAAAAGTTATTGTGGCTTATGTCTTGAAGTCCTCCTAGGAGGAAATCGGCCACCACTTAGATCTTTGTCCAAGATACAGAAAACAAAAACAAGAAGAGCCTACTGGAAGAAGACATCACCCTTTTTGGCTACTGGATCGCGTTCTTGACTGCTGAAAGCAGAAAGAAACCGCCAACTGCATGAGAGGAATAGATTGGAAGCTGGAAGAGAAAGCGAACCGGTTTAGCCCTTTGGCATGATGATCTACTTGGGATGAACCACCCAAACACGATTTTGACGGAGGAAAAACTCTACTGCTGACCTCTTGAGTGTGAGTGGTGATCGCTGTTGGGAGTGGGAGAGGAATGGGTTGTCAGTTGTTGGACACTGCAAGCATAACAGACCCAAGAATGAAACCCCGAAGCTTGGAGATTGCTTGTGTCCGACTCTAATACCAAATGACACCGGATAGGAGGGAGTTTTATAACTCCTCATCGACAATCCGGTCATCGTAGCCCAGCACAACTCCAAGAACTCCTTGGAAAGAAACCACCACCTGAATACACTTAAGGATACATAAATGAAACAAAACTCAACTCAAATCTTCTTAATCATCCCCTATTACAAGTATTAGCTATATATTTATAGATAAATGTAGCAACATAATAGGTTACAACCAACATAAGAAACATGACACATATATAGCCATACTAACTACCATATGGAATTAATCTGGCATGAAGTTAACAAGATTAAGCAGCTCAGCTCTTGTGTCAAATAATATAAGTAAACACTAAATCTCTATTCAATCAAATTAATTACTTTTAATCTCCTCCATACAGCAAGCAGCATTAGTCTACTAACTCACTTCGCAAGGTTTCCCAGCTGCTTGAAAACCACAAATTAGTAGGTTTGAATTAGTAAGAACATGCTTAGTTGATAAAAATCTACTCATCAAGGCATTGTAAATGATAAGGGGTAGGGCATACAATATGGAATATTAATAAGACATATTATCAAAGAAATATTATGACTACTATATCAATTAGAATAATTTGATTTGCAAGGACTATTTGAAATAACAAATTTTAAACAATGGTAATCGCATAATAGATAGAGTTCATAAACATGTGAAAACTGATAAGGACATTCAATGCCATTAAAAATTAAAATAATGATAAACATCGACACCTTACATAAATAAAGAAATGTCTCAAGTAATTCTCCATCAATTATATTGTATATCTCAATCTCTCATTGTATACTAAATTTAAAGAAAGGCCATCACAAAATTAACTGTCTGTAAACTCTTTTAAGGGAGTCATCACTCTAAATGTTAGGTCTACTGAAAGCTAACTAGTAGTAAAACAATCAAGAGGGTACTATTTATATATATATATATTAAAGTGAATTATCTATTAACATAATTCAAAAGTGATAAACAAATGGATTCAATTGCACCATAATGATATCAGAGACGTGAATGCTAAAGCTATGCAATAATATATGCAATAATGAAACCAAAAAATATCATGCTCCATTATAATTATGAAGTAATAAAGTACACATTGAGTAATATACATAATAATTAAGCCAACAAAATTCACACTCAATCTTGAGTGTATTCAACTGATATCTACTTCTAATCACGACAATGATGACAATTATGGAGGAATAGAGTACACATTGAAAACTAGATGTACATGCACACTTAGGCTAATTTATTAACCCATGACATGTGCACCTCTAAGGAAATTATTATAAATAAAAGGCACAAATACACTAATAAACCTACCTTTTATGAGCATAGCTTGCTTTAATATTGTTTTGTCACAACTAATTCACCCATTTGGAGTACGTTGTTGACAACATCCTATAGGATTTGGTTAATTGTTAATTTTATTGTTAGTCTAATAAATAACAACTTGACCATATTACCTAATACCCACCATGATATAATTAGAGCGTAAAATTTATAATATCATCTATGTAATTTTTCTTTTTAAAATAATATAAAATTTAACTATATAATAATTCATTTGACAAGAGATAAACTTATTTTAAATCAAGTTAATAATATTATAACATTAATCATCTCCACATGTGCAAGAAACATGAACCTACTACCTCATTGCTTATGATAGCCTAGATGGTAACATGAAAATCTCAAAATCAATAGGTGCATTTTTACATAACAAACTCAATAGATAAAACCTACTTATTAAGGCAAAAATGATGAGTTAGGCATATAATGTGATCAATAATATGTCATAATCAATAAGAAGCATTATAGTATGATTGTTAAGGCTATTATATCTTGTAGTTTAATTAACAAAAAAGCTACAAGATAGATCCACTATTAAAAAATTGTATTCTGGCAATAGAGTCCATAAACATGTGATAAAAAACCATCAATAGAATTAAATGCTAAAATAATAATGACCAACCACACCATACTTGGATATGCAAAAAAATGTCTTAAGGGTTGTTCTATTAGCAATGTTTTATAGTATATGTTTGTCTTTCATAATATGTTGAATCTAAAGGAAGGTCATCACCAACTTGATGGAGTCTATCCTCCTTTCAAGTGAGTTGTCACATTGAACATTAGATTTGTCGGCCAGGCCAGCTAATTGTAAATCAATTACAAGGGTATTGTTTACAATCATATCCATCAAGCACATCAGTGTAATTATATATACTTTAAATTTTGAGTGGTGTAATAACAAAGATACACTACCAATATCCATGTGCATGATCCATCAACATAACTCAAAATTATAAACATACGAATTGAATTATATTATAATGATATTAAAGACTTGAGTACCAAGGCTATGCAACAATATGCATAATAATGAAACCAATAGAATTCAAACACATTTATGAACATGCTCGACTATAATCTACTCCCAATTAAGGCAATGATGACAATTATTAATTAACAAACTATACGTGAAAGTTATGGGGGTTAGATATAGAGGATTATTAATCAAATTGTCCTTATTCGGGATTTTGACATCATATTATGAAGAGATCAAAAAGATCAAGATCATTCAAATTTTGACCATTTGATTTGTTGATGAAAATTTTAATATTGGAAATTTTCAAATCATATTATTGTTATTGAAGATCAAATCGACAAGAGTCTGCAAGGCAGAGCACTCATTGGTTGCTTGATGATTAAGATTGGGAGGTAGAAAATTTGGACCATTGGATTAAAAATTCTTAGGGACAACAAAAATGGATTGATAAGCCCATCCAATGATCCAAATATGGTCAATCAGCACTAAATTGAATCAAATTTAAATTGTATTGGATAGGAATTATTTTGAATTTGCTTTAGATAAGTTCGCTTTTAAATTCAAACAGTCTTGCTTATATTGTGGAGTTAGTTTAGAAAATGATAAAGTTCAATTTGATTTTATTCCTGCTATAGTTTTCCTAAATATAGGCTTTTCTTATGGAATAGAATCAATCAAATTTCTCCATTAAATCCTCTCCTAGCTATTGGCCAACCCAACATTGCTAAACCAACAGCCTCTCTTGTGACTCATTCATTCCTACTGCGGTGGCTTTTAAGGTACTACCTTCAGATGTTCCCAACACCCATGGCTACATCTGTTGGCCCTTGCCATTGCTACCTATTTTTATTCCAAGTTTGTTTGTGACATTTAACATGGAACATAGGGAATCTATTGCTATATAGAGTAGGTAAACAACAATATGCGTGCTGCCCACTAATGTTGAAACATCACATTTGTTGATTACCCTAAACAAAATATAGCCAACTATTTTTTACCTAGGAGAAAAAAATCCAAACATAAGAGAATTTGTTGTCTACAATGGGAAACAAGTTCAAAACTAGAGGAAGTTAACTATAGCAAGAAGAATTAGTTGAGGCACCTTTATTGTGATTGACAGACCTCTACTATCTTAAAAAAGATTCATATACTCTTTTCTAGCCCTCTTTTATAGATTAACTTCTTAACATTAGCGAGTTAGGATGAGATTGTAAAATAACATATACAATTGAAGAATATTAATATATTTTATATGAATGTCAAAGGAGCACCCCTAAAGAGGAAGGATATGTCTATTCCACAACGAGAGTTCACCTACTCGTATGAGAATGGTATGCCAATCATGACTAAGCTCTCCTACTCTTGACACATTGGCTTTATGTACTCTAGATTATAAGAATCCAAGTCAAAAGTTCACTAAAGATATAGAATTAAGTAGATTCCTAATGTGACTAATTGCTTTATATTAACCTTTGTATTCCTTTTCACATTTAACCACTTCTAATATAATCTACTTATGCATATTGATCTATAATCTACTTGTAAATGTCAAGGGAACCACCCCTAAATAGAAAAGGTATGTGTATTCCTCAATGATTGAGTCATGTACCCATATGAGACTTGTATGCCAATAATTACTCTAAGCTCTCCTACTCTCAACACATTGGCTCAATGCACCGTTGAGCATAAGAATCCAAGTCAAAAGTTCAATAAAGATACAAAATTAAATGGATCTCTATTGTGCCTAATTGTTTTATATTAAGCATAGTGTTCTTTTTCACATTTAGCCATTCCCAATACAATCTACTTATGAATATTGACTCGTCTACAAGGGATTTGAATCGAATACATAAGTTTAATTTAATTTTCAGCTTGTAAAATTCCTCTCAACATTTAATTTTACTCAAAAAATAATATGTTAAATCTCTTTCTTCATAACATTGGGTTTTCTATGATTTAGATTAGAGAAACCAAAATGGATGATTTGTAGGGAGGAACCCTCACTCCGACGACTTAAAGATGAATGCTTGATATCACATGAGAAAGAAGAGGAAGTAGAAAGTGTAAGAGGGTTAGGTGTCAATTCTGCTTAGTACTAGATAAAAACATTGATGGTCATTGGAATCCAACAACTAAATCAACTGTTGCATTTTTGTTCCTGTTCATCTCTTTCACGATCTTGCCCTTCACCCACCTTTGGTCACTCTCTCCCACCCTTGATCCTATCTAGGGATTTAAAGTCCATTCATTACATGACTTCTTGTGTGGGAAGCGGTTTGGGTTAGTTCGTGAGGGCTGGGCCTATCCAAGTTTCTATTTTTTAATAATGGGGTGTTACCAATACTAAAAAGCGTGCTTTCATGACTCTTTTTCTTAGTTGCTTTCCTATTCCTATGTACAAAGCATATAACTTAAATGATGAATGTTCAATCAATGCAGTGAGGTTCAAGGATCTTCTAGATGATGTGTACACTGATCTGTCAAATCTACTCAAGTCTAGTGGTCAGGTTGTTTGCTCCATTGTTTATTGCCTTGAGCGCTCTACTTGTGATGATTTGTCTTTGCACCTATCAAAGAATGGCATCTCTTCGGCTGGTATGTGTGGATTGGTGCTTTATATATTAACTATAACTCAGTATTTGTTGAGATGTTATGCTGTCGTTTTCCTTTTCTTTTAGCTTATCATGCAGGTCTGAATAGTAAAATGAGAAGCACTGTTTTAGATGATTGGCTATCGTCCAGAATACTTGTTGTTGTTGCAACAGTGGCATTTGGGTACTTTACTCCCCTTGATAATATATATATATATATATATATATTAAATTTGGAGAATCCTTTGTCTTAACTTCCAATGTGCAATTTGTTAAAGCTCCAATCTGCTTTCATGTAGGACATTACATGAATCAGCTAATGCATGTTTGTTCAAGTACTTCAATTTAAAACTTAGGCTGCTTAATTAATGTATGCTGAACTGTACACAAAGTAGGTTTAAACGTATGAGCTCACTAGTTGTTAACTAAGAAGACGATTGGAGATGTGTATATTTCAAAGTGTCATGTGTTAGCTTGTTGAAGCATTTTGGGTATGTCTTTTTCTACATCTTTTTTCTTACGGAATGAATTCATTTTGTAAGAAGCAGCCTTATGCCTTCTTTGGCAGAGCTTATATTGGCAAGTCATGATCGATTGTTATTTCTATTTGAAGAATAGATTCAGGAATAGAGGCCACCAATCATGTTATTCATTCCTTAGATTTGTTTAAAAATTTTGTTCCATCATTTGTTCATCTAATTCGTGAAGTGAATAACCTTCAACACACAACTAGTGTAACTTTAGGCTGTTATCTTGATGAACATAAGCAAGCATTTATTGTGTCACAAAAGAAATAGTTCTTCTACTACAGTATATCCTTTAGTATGCAATGAAATGTATTTCAATTAGCACAAATGACTTTTTTTATGCTGCTATTGCAGGATGGTAAGGACTGTTTCATGTTTTGGCTCTTCCTCATGGTCTGGCTAGAAATTCTTGTTGTTGGTTTGAGGATTTTCGATGTAGAATGTTGTCTGTGACTACAGGGTATTGACAGAAAGGATGTTCGAGTTGTTTGCCATTTTAACATTCCGAAGTCAATGGAAGCCTTCTATCAAGAATCTGGAAGAGCTGGCCGTGATCAGCAACCTTCAAGAAGCGTGTTGTATTATGGCTTGGATGACCATAAAAGAATGGTAATATAGATATGCCAACTAGTTGCATATATCTTAGTCTAGTGTTTCACTCATCAGTTGTAAAGACATTGCTTTTCATATTTATTTTGTGCTGCTAGGAATTCATCTTGAGTAATGGCATTAAAAAGAAATCACCCTCTTTGAGTTCCTCCGATGAGCTCTTGAAGAAGCCCCTTACAGATTTCAAACAGGTTCACCTTTATTTTATTTAATGTTTAAAAATAATATAGATATGCAAGTTACAATGGGGTAATGATAGGCCTTTGGTATGTGTAGATGGTGGACTATTGTGAAGGTTCTGGCTGCCGGCGGAGAAAAATCCTTCAGAATTTTGGAGAACAAGTAGTAAAGTTCATTTGTGAATATGTCATGCATTTTAATTATAGATAATACTCTCCTTCCATGAATTAACTATGTAAATCATATGCTATCATCAAAATAGGTATCTGCGTCACTTTGTCAAAAATCATGTGATGCATGTAAATATCCATCTCTACTTGGAACAAATTTGGCAGACCTTAAACGTAATGGTAACATTTTCAGGAAGGGAGGACTTACTCCTGTTTTCCTTCAAAGGTAATTATTAGCTTTTAGAGTCAGAAAGTTGAGAACTGTTTCGAACAAATTTTCTGGGTCATACTCCTACAGGCTTATTATATTTTTTTTCTGCTTCTTAAGCTCTACCATTTTCGTGGCACAAGTTATCATCAGTGCATTTACTAAGCAAAATGTATCTAAAAATTCCTCCATATAATTTTCATCCCGTTGGATCCTGTGATGAAGGTATAAACATATGTTGCCTTTAATCTCTAAAATGAGGGTCAATGGTTCGAATCCCTAAAATGATAAAACATTGCTTATATGATGGTGTTGTTTGGTTTGAAGGAATTGAAAGAGATGAAATAAAAAAGAAATAAAAATTAAAATGATAAATAAAGTTTATTGAAATTATTTTTCACCCGCTTGTTTGGTTGAAGAAAATTTAAGTGATTTTTTTTTTTAATTTCATGTTTGGTTGATGATAAATTGAATTATTATTTCTTGAGAGTGGTGCAGTGGGGGGGGGGGGGGGGGGGGAGACATGAGTTTGATGGAATAAATTTTTCCACCCAATTTTCACGAAGATTGAGTAGAGAATTGTCAAAGGCAAAATGCATTTGCTTCTATTTTCTAGATAAATCCATTTACTTATTAATTATTGTTAAATCCTACCCGTCCCTTGGCATTTTGATCTCACGGCTAGGATGGGAATCCGTGAGAGGCTCACCTGTTAAATCCCAGCCGTCCCTTGGCATTTTGATCTACGGCTAGGATGGGAATCCGTAGGAGGCTCACTTGGATCATGCTGATCTCCTTCCATATTTAGTTGGCTGATATATGAAGGATTATATTAGAGCAATTATGCAAGATTTTATAATTATTTGTTTCTTTATTAAGATACCTTGTATAGATCTATACATATGGATATTTTTGTGCAATAAAATTATTTTTTTTTCCTCTCCAATTCTCTAAATTTAACATGGTATCAAAGAAATATACTACCGGAAGATGAGAACTGTGTCATACATGACAAAGTGCTATACCATGGGAGCCACCTCTTGGGACAAAGTGCTATGTGGTGGGAGTCACCAACTTGTAGGTGTCACCTCTAGAATCCTATATGTATGGTAGGTGATTCTAGGATAAAGATACTGACGAGGACATCAGTTACTTAAGTGAGGGAGATTTTGAAATCTCTTATGTAAAAAAAGTTAAACTCTTAAACATCGATATACCTTTTTGTATGATGGTTGGAATTTCATTAAGAAAATTCACAGTTAAGCATGCTCATCCTGGAGCAATACTGGGATGGATGACCTAATGGGAAGTTACACCAACAAGACAAAACCATGAGGCTATTAGTCCAAACAGGACAATATCTCGATATTTAAGAGTTTATGCTGTTACAAATGATATCAGAGAAATTGAGGAAGATGACGAAAGTAAGCTTGCCCCTCTTAATTTTCTAGCTCCACCTCAAAAATCTAAAATCAAAGCCAGGGAAAGTGAGGACAAAGCTATTATGGATAACATGAGATTTGGACAAGTGTATTCCAGGCATACGAATCCAAATCATGTTCCAAAGCATATCCAAGAATCTCAACCATATCTTGAAATTGAGGTAAACACAAATTCACTAAAAAATCACCCTTGTACCATATAACCAATTTTGTATCCTTCCATAACTTCTCATATTCACAGAAAAATTTTATGATTACACTAAATGATATTCATATTCCTAATGATATTTCTGATGCCTTATCTAATGAAAATTAGAAGTGTCATGAAAGATGAGGCCTTGTAGAAGAACAATACATGGGAGATCACCGACCTACCTATAGGAAAAAAATCAGTCTGTTGTAAATGGGTGTTCTCTATGAAATATAATGCTGATGGTTCATTTAAAAGGTATAAAGCAAGACTGGTGGCGAAAGGATATGCTTATACGTACGACATTGTCTACTTGGAAACTTTTGCATCGGTGGCCAAGACAAACACCGTAAGGATCTTGCTCTTACTAGCAGCTAATTACAATTGGCATCTGGAACAACTAGATGTCAAAAATATATTCCTACATGAGGACTTGGAGGAAGAAATATTTATGGAGATTCCACCATGATTCAAGGAGAAATTTGGGGGTAACAAAGTGTGCAGGTTAAAAAAGACTCTATATGGATTAAAATAGTCACCTAGAGCTTGGTTTGGAAGATTCTCAAAAGTTATGTTACTTAATGGTTATCGACAAAGCCAAGGGGACCATACATTATTCTTCAAGCACTCAGATCCAGGGGAAGTCATAATTCTATTAGTTTATATGGATGATATCATCTTGACTGAGAATGATGAAAAGGAGAGAGTGATTTTAAAGAAATGTCTTTCTAAGGGATTTGAGATTAAAGATCTTGGTAGATTAAAATATTTCCTTGGAATTGAAGTGGCCCATTCCAACAATAGGATCTTCATTTCACAACAAAAATACATTAATGATTTTCTTAAAAAAACATATAAATTAGCTTGTAAACCGGCACCAACACCAGTAGAACCAAATCTCAAATTGGGGGAAGCTAAAGAAGATCCAAATCTAGATAAAGGATCTTACCATAGACTTGTGGGGAAATTAATCTACCTTTCCCACACCAGACCAAATATAGTGTTTGTTGTAAGCATGGCGAGCTAGTTCATGCAAAATTCAAAGCAGACTCACATGTAAGCTGTGGACAAAATATAAATGGACAAACATTTCATGAAGGAGAAATTAGACAATGGTCTTATATGTATCGATCATGTTTCATCAAAAGATCGGCTTATAGATATTCTTACCAAGGGACTCGATAACTCTATCTTGCTAGGATTAATAATCAAGATGAGAATGACATATATGTATTCCCCAGCTTGAGGTGGAGTGTTAAATCCTAGTCGTCCCTTGGCATTTTGATCTCATGGCTAGGATGAGAATCTGTGGGAGGCTCGCCTGTTAAATCCCAGCCGTCCCTTGGCATTTTGATCTCACGACTAGGATGGGAATCCGTGGGAGGCTCACCTGGATCACACCGATCTCCTTCCATATTTAGTTGGCTGATTTAGGAATGATTATATTAGATCACTTATGCATGATTTATAATTATTTGCTTCTTTATTGAGATATCTTGTATAGATATATAAATTGGGATAATTTTTGTGAAGTGAAATGTATTTGCAGTCCCTTCATTTCCTTCAACCTGAACTCACCCTATGTACCTGGATTTGACATAATATACGTGACTTTTTTAAGGAGTAAGTTTTTGGTATCATAAGTAATATTGCAATAGATTTAGTTTTACAATTTAAAATTGTTAACTGGTTTAGATCTTATTTTCTTGTTTGAGTTTTCCTTTGACTGTATCTTACTGTAAAATTTGCCCTCATAATTATATATTGTTTGTCTTTCCCAACAATTTTAATGGAACTATTTTTTGCTCATTTTATTGTCTCTTCTCTAGATCGTTTGTGGCTGCATCAGATCCAGCGAGTGAATATTGGAATCAAGAGGAGGAAGAGGACTCTAATGAAGATATATCAGAATCTGAAGGTCTTTCCTAGTTTATGACTCAAAATAATGTAAAATGTTAATCATTTATTACTCTTTTGGAAGCATCTATCAAAACCACCATACCTTTTTTGGCTGTGGTATATTTAATCATAACTTGCGGTGGGAAAATGCCCCATGTAATCGTTGGTGCAGATATCGTCAAAAGGCTTTGGTATTTAGTGCAATAAAGATAAACTAGATATGAAATGAAATCAAGAATCTCTTCATCATTGGGTCTGTGGCCCGGTGGTATTATCCCTTACCTCAAAAAGGTGATGTTCATGTTTTGAATCCTGCACCAAAATAAATTTGGTTCCATTATTAAGTAATTACTGCATCAACTTTTGAGATTCATTATTTTCTATGGTAGGAAGTCACCGTTGAACATAGCGTATCTAGTATATGAAGTTCTCTCTAATATGGGGTTTCGGAAGATTGATAAAGTTAATGCATACAGCCTAACCTTGCAAATAGTTTTTTCACATGACTTGAACCCATGATCTCTAAAGCTCACTAGAGGCAACTTAAGCACTCCTTTAGGCCCTCCATCTAAATGTTTTTCGAGATGGAAAGATTTAAAATTTTACTTGTTATTCAACTTTAGGACTCTAATGTTTTTCGAGATGTAATTGTTAAGCTTGTTAGATGGAGTTGCTTATTTATTTTCCTTACAATCTGAATCAGTAGAAGTTACTTCTAATCTTCTAGCTCATTCGATGTAGCATTTGTTCTAATTTTCTAGCTTATTAGATGGAGTTGCTTATTACGAGTTTGCCCAAACTGTAGATGAAGCACTGGTCCTAGAATGTTCAGCAAAGTCTAAGATTTCATCTAAAGCTACTCTTGATGAGAAGTTTGAGGCCTTACAACGTGCAGAGGAAAGTTATTATCAAAATAAAGGCCAAAAAAAGCAGGTTTGTTATTAACTTCTTCCTTCCAATCTTTCTTTAAGTAGAATATTTGAATTCGATGAAAATCTCTGATAGGGAAGGTATACGTCATTATACTGCAATGCTTATATCTTGCTTTTCTCAAGGAAGATTAATTCTATGAGTCATGCTTTTAGCTTCATCAAATTCATGCCGATTGCACATTTTATATTATCTTGTGTTGTTGTGCTGAGTGACTTAGGCTTCGTTTGGGACCGCTTTCTTACTTCTTAAAACAGTTTTTTAGCACAAAAGTTTTAATTTTTTACTAAAAAACTGCTTCAAAAAACAGTAAGAAAGTCGTCCAAAACAAAGCCTTAAATTGTTGTGTAAATAATGGATTCCATTAACCGGTGAAACATATTAAAATGGTATGCCATCAAAACCGTGAGCTGAGGTTCCTTACATTTTCCATCTTTCCCTAATAAATAACAAAAAAACATGACGATATCAGCTCGCTGCCTTCTTTGTGAAGTATTTGGAAAGTAAAGAACTGATGAATGGGATATAAAGAGGTGCCGGTTGGATTATGAGGAAAAGAATACATTCATTGTATTGGGATGGTTTCTCTGAAAGATATTAGAAAATCCATTTTTATTTGAATTTTAAATTTGTATCTTATTTTCTTTGAGAAGTTGTTGTAGAAATTAAAATTGTAAGGACTAAAGATATCAAGCATACTATAAATATTGTAATTTTATTTTTGATTAATTATAAGTCTTAAAAATTTGCTCTCCAAAGTTACAAAGTACATAACCTTTAATTGTTTCAGGAGAAGAAAAAAAATTCTGTCAGGCTAGAGGTGTCTTAGTTTGCAATTGGTGATGTAGGATTGTCTTATTATGCAGAAAAGAAATGAAGGCAAGTGTAATGAATGTGTACATTTCTTCGGAGTGAATATTAATGTGTTTCAACAGGTTAGAAATGATAGCAAGTACTAAACTAAGTTACAATGTTCACTGGAACTCTCCATTGGAACTATGCGGGATTTTATCTAAAAGAGACCGAACTCGGATGTGCTCCAATGATTGAAAATTGATTAAAAATAGGACTGTTTTTACTAGGGAGTAAGCTAGAGCATAAAGAACTGATTAGCAAGCTACGTTTTTTTATTGGAATTTTATTCAGACTGAATTAGAGCTTTGGAAAGTTGGGGTTGAAGAAGCTAAGGGTTGGATCCTTCAGTTATGTCAAAAGCTCAATTACATTGAATTTTTCTAATTCTACAAGTCAGTTATGAAGTGATGTCTGTAATTGCAACATTTCATCACTTTCAGTCAACCACACGTTGAGTCCAAGTATCTTTTCATTACATCAGCTCAAATAAGTGAACGGTATTTCAAAGACATGTTGAAATCTATTCTCTATTTGATTTTTGTTGGACTCATAATTGTGTAAAAGCAAATTCTGGCTCAAAACTTCGCATCGAAGAGGCTTGAGCCTATTTCAACTCATCTTTTGAAAATGCGATCCAATCTCAAGCCTGAGATGGATCAACTAGAAATCATATTTTTATTTGGTGTCGTTGTGGGTAGAGAATATGGGGAAAATGAACTATCTTGCTTCATAAAGAAAGTAAATCCTAATGTTTCTCAAAATCAATTTGGATTCATGCCGGGTAGGTCAACTATGGAAGCCATACATTTATCAAGAGGTTTGATGGAGAAATATAGAGAAAATAAGGAGGATCTACATATGATTTTTATTGATTTAGAAAAAGCATATGATAAAGTTCCAAAAAAGTGCTATGGAGAGTTCTTAAAAAGAAAAGAGTTAATAACGCTTATATTCAAATCATTAAAGATATGCATGCAGGAGCTATTACTTGTGTTCAAACACAAGGTGGTTTGACCAAGTATTTCCCTATTTCGGTTGGGTTACATCAAGGATCAACCTTAAGCCCATATCTTTTTGCTTTAGTCATGGATATTCTCACGAAACATTTGCAAGAGGATATACCTTGGTGTATGCTTTTTGCTGATGATATTCTTCTTGTTGATAAGACTAGATAGGGAGTTGAAGGTAAACTTGAA
>NW_021319528.1:565771-657886 GCF_001605985.2 Dendrobium catenatum | reverse complement strand
AGCGATCGCTTGTGTAGGTAAAACAAGCATGGAGGGTAGGCCGTTAAGTGAGCCGGGACCCGGTAATGACCAAACGATGAGCGAGGTAAGGTTGGATTAAGGCTTCGTTTGGGACGGCATTCTTTCTGCTTCTTAAAGCAGCTTCTTAAAAAACTGCTTTAAGAAGCAGTAAGAAAACCGTCCCAAACAAAGCCTAAGAGTCCGTGCCGAAAGAAATCCTACTAATGCACGGCATGCCAATAAGACATAATCAAGTCTTATATTGATTCAGATGTAAAAAACAATCATGCATTGGAAGCAATTATTTAACATTGACTGGAATCAGAACCCATTTATGGTGCATGATTTATTTCAGCATTCTATATTAGAAATTTGATTAAGAAATATATAATTATTTAGTATTGCTCATTGAAGAATAAAGAAAAGCAGACCTGAAGATGGTTGGGACTACCCGAAGTTGATTCCAGCATTCTATATTAGAAATTTGATTAAGAAATATATAATTATTTAGTATTGCTCATTGAAGAATAAAGAAAAGCTGACCTGAAGATAGTTGGGACTACCCGAAGTTGATTCCTTGAGCTAGCGGCAGCTCACTTCCATAGTTGATTGTGCTGCGAGATGTTGCTTATCAATTCAGAAAAGCTCAATTGAAAAGTTTAAAGTTCAAATCAATTAGGTGGAGTATTCAGCAAAAGTATAAAGCTTATTAAGCCAATAAAAAGTTGCAAAATGAATCTCAGGTCGAGTAAATTTATGGGAAGTTGTTCAAGTTCCAAACAAAGCTTTTCCTCGTCACTTTTTTTTAACATGTTTTTTTCTTTCCTTTTTTTCCTTTTTTAATATGTTCTTTTATTAGCAAAGACAATCAAAAAGTTGCTATGCAAAATAAAAAAGAATAATGTTTCACTCACCTAAAAAAGCACTTAAAATGATTTTTTTTGGGTTGCCTTTCAAGCCACAACTAATGTCAATATATAGCCTTCATTGTTTGGGCCATGGTAGTCATGGACACCAATCAACAAAACTCCTTTGTAAGTAGGGTTTTCTATTCCACTTCCCTATTTTTGCATGGCCAAGCAATCCAACACTACTTGATCATAGTACTAAAAGTAAAACAATACCTTCACGTAATACATACAGTTCAATCTTTAAGCACAATATATAATAACACTTCTAACAAGTATGCACTAATATGAATCTGTAAAAGATATTATATGCTTACTTTTCATTCATAAGTACTGTTTGATCCATAACGTAAAACGACTCGTGGTTGGACCTATACTTATAAAAACACCATGAAATTGCAAATGAACATAAACATCAAATGAAAAACACTATTTTGAAACTATAAATTATTTTTTTTTCTTGCATTCTTAACTAGTGTTACAAAATTTTTGTATGAAACATCTATGAAAAGAATAATGATTTTATTAAACAAAAGTTCCTATCAATGACAGTTTTACATTAATTCTTAGATTTTAGATTATGCCAAAACAACTAAATACTTTCATATAATACTTTATATTGTATTAAACTATTACTTGATTACGATTTGACTGCATTACTCAATAAGTATACAGGAAAACACAGGATTAAGTATATACAAATCATCTTAAAATACATTTTATGGGCAAAAATAACCCTAGTAAAGGTTAACAATAACAATTTTACGTTCTTCCAATATTTTAGAATCCTTTGCGCTAGACCTGCATAGAATTGGCAACCATCCTGTGATGCCTAGTCAATCGAGGATTCTGTTCCTCATGGAATAATATAAAGCGAGAACCCACATCGCAAGACCTTAAAATATATTGAGAAGCATTCTTAACTGCTACATACCTAATTAATAGAATACTCTCAAGAGTCCAAAGTCTTATAAATTATATGGCTAAATTATTCCTCACAAATAAAGTTTTTCTAAAAATTCCTCAAAACCTTGGGGTATATTATCTATTGTCCAAAATAACACGGATGTATTTGAGCATAGAGCTCTCAAACGTGCTTTATTGGGGTATTCTTCCACTCAAAAATGATATAAATGCCATCACTCTACCAATAAAAATACCTTACATCAAAAGATATCACATTTGATGAGAAGCAATGTTTTTCATCAAACTCATTTGCAGGGTAAGAACTGAGAACACTCAATTGGAAGATAAATTTAATGAAATTTCTATCTTTCATCTCGGCATTCCTACAACAGAAACTTCAACAAATCTAGATATTATACTCCTTTAAGTGTATAAAAGAAGAAATAAGTCTAGTCAAAATCTCCTGCAAGCTCAAGACTTGAAATCATTATTAGGTAATAATGAAACCTATTGATCAATCCCTCACTACACATTCATCTTTGCATCCCATCTTCTATTATACAACCAAAAAAATTTCTACTACCAATAAAGCATTCCTTACAAAGATCAATTCTAATTCCATTACAGCATCACAAACTTTATTTGAGGCACTTAAAACAAGAATTTGAAGGATGTAATGAGATAAAAGATGAATACTTGGAAGACCGTCAAACTACACAGGGAAAAAATAATATAATATCAATGGGTTTTTTATGTAAAAGATAGAGCAGATAGAAGCCTAAAATAGTATAAAGTGAGATAGGTAGCCAAAGGATATACTCATTCTTATAGAATTGACAACCATGAAACTTTTGCTCTTGTAACAAAAATGAATACAATATGCTTCAAATTTTAACTTGCGGCTAATCGTAGATGGTCCATACAATAATATGATATAAAGAATGCCTTTTAAATGGGATAATTGAATAAGCCTATATGGATCCACCACTTGAATTTGATAGTTCTCTCACAAAGAAAAAAATATGTAAATTAAAAAAAGATTGTTGTAACCTAAACAATATTCGAGAGCAATGTTTGATAGATTCACAAAATTCATGAATGAATCTAAATACAACAAAGCCAAGGAAATCATATCCTCTTCATAAAAACTCCACTAATGATAAAATCTTACTTCTCATCATAGATATTAACAACATAATTGTCACATATGATGACAATAGAAAAAAGAAAAGGCCCGAAAAAGGCTTACTAAAGAATTTGGGATCTAAGAGTTGGGCAGACTCAAATACTTTTGGCAAATATTAGTTGTTCAATCATTATAAAGAATATTTCCTTCTCAACAAAAATATATCATATATCTGCTAAAAAACAAAAATAATTGATTGTAAATTCTGTTAAACTCCAACTGAACAAGGAAAAAAATTAGACAAATAAAAAAAAGTAGACATGAGATAATATCAAAAATTAATTAAAAAACTTATCTATCACACACACGTCCAAAAATCATATTTACATTAAGTATCATTAGTTAATTCATGCACAAACCCAAAGAGTCTCACATTCAAGAAGCTAATAGAATCTTCAAATACCTTAAAAAAAAGTCCTAGTAGAAGAATTCTCTAAAAAAAATTCTATATTTTATAAATGGAAGGGTATCCATAACTAGATATTATACATTTTTCAAAGGAAATCACATAACATAGAGAAGCAAGAACCAACCTATTGTTTCAAGATCTAGCATTGAATCTATAGTTATAGCAATTTCCCAATGAATCTGGGAGCTTATGTGGATCAAATCATTTTAAAATTTTTAAAAATCAAATGGGAAGGGCCAATAAAGATATGCTATGACAATAACTATGCAGTTAGCATTGCTTATTATCCAATATAATATGCCGTACCTAGCATGTGAAGGTGGATAGAAATTTCATAAAAAAGAAACTAGAAAGTTAGTTGATCTACACTTCATATGTGCCTACATGAAATCAACTTGCAAACATTCTCACTAAAGAACTCTACAATCACATTCAAAAATATTATAAACAAACTTTGAATGACTGATTTATACCACTCAATGTGATGGAGAGTGTTAAAGAATCATGGTACCCACAACCAATCCTAGTTGAAATCCTTGAGCACATGGATTAAGAGTTCTAATTGTTAGATCAATCCTCTTATGATTCCTTAGATTGCAATCTATGTGCTTCCTCTTCATATTCTAGCCACCAGCCCCTCTTAAGGGCTTTTATTCCTTTTTCTTTGTAAACAACTTTAATTTATCTCCATTTAAGTCTTTTAGAGGCATCTATAAATACCTCCACATTTTATATAGAAACAAACAATAAAATTCAAAGCTTTTTTTTTATTTTCTACATTTCTACAATTTATAATAGAACCAATATGTCATTAGGTAGATCCTTTCTCGAATTTTTTATTTTCATCTAAGCAAATAAAAAAGTAATTAAAATTAAGAGTTTAAAAGCTACAAATATGTGCATTCTGTGATTTTGTGCGCATCAAATAAAATATATATAACAAAATTGTAAACCCTAAAATGTCCCGCATCAAGTTAATATCATGTCAAAAATACCAATAGCAAAGCTTCAGTAAAACATTAGCAAAGATCCCATCAGATCTAATGCTAAACCGAATTCAAGATCTTCTTTTCTAATATAGTTAACATTACATCAGCTGGCAACTCACCAAGTAGAGCGTCGCATGTATTGCTTCCATGAGTCGCTTCCTGCTTCTCGACCACCACCAGTGGCCTTTTCACCGCCAAAAGCGCCACCAATTTCAGCGCCATTTGTTGGGATGTTAACATTTACAATGCCACAGTCACTGCCAAGTGGCCTGCACAAGTTCAAGAGAGGATGAAATTTCAGAAACTTGAAGGACTGTAATAATAGAGCTTAAAGATATCAAATAAACTAATGAAAATGTTCGCCAAGCAAAATGAAATTTAATATATCTTGCTTGCATATTCTAACACAGGGACCAACATGTAAAAATGCCCAGTTTTTATTAGAATTCTCAGTTCTATAAGCATTGTCAATAACCACATTGTATTGAATATGGAAGCAACAAAGATCCAGTCCACTTTGACTACCAATATACAACAGTGTGTATAGATCTTGATAGCTAAACAAGCTTTGATTACAATATGTTGCAGAGGAAAAGAAATCTCAAATCAATTGTTAAAGTTCCAAGCTTACCCAATCCATTTGAAGATGACCTCTGGCCTCCGAGTGAATATGGAGCTACTTAGACCTTGAGGCACTGAGTTATTTATTTCTATCGCATCTTTCAATGTCTGAAGAAGTACACCGTACGAGCTCAGATATTGCAGGGTCATGAAGTCGTAAATGATAGGAATAACACATAGAAGGGTAGCCAATAGAAAATAATGGGCCTATGATGAGGCGGAGGCAAAAAGGGGCACATTACCTTGAATTTCATGGCATAAAGGACAGGACCAAATAACTCTTCCTTGACAACTTCTGCGTCAGAAGATATCTCAACTATTGTAGGTTGCACAAAGTTTCCTTTAGATTCTATGGCATATCCTCCAGTAAGTACTTTTCCTCCCTGAATGAATTATGATAAACAATAAGAAAAATATTGAATAATGCTCAAAAATATGCAAAGAATGTTTGCAAAAGCTTCCATTTTTCCCTCCAAGATTGATGATATCAAACTTTATCATAAAATAATTTACATGAACCAGTGTGCGCAAAATTCTCAGACATTCAAAGAAGATTAAATTTGTATAGACATTTAGAAAATGGAGGCGCTAAATTAACAACTACTTTTATTACTGGTATGCCAGGTTTTTGAAAAGCGGGCCCATACCAATAAACTTCTGTTTCAATACAGCAATCGTAGTATGCCGTTTAGTTTTAGCTTTGACATTGTTCGAAACATATTTAAACTATTTAGAATACATGAAGTAATTTTTAGAAAACCTACCAATATAATATAATAATGGCAATATGCTTTCAGTCTTAGAAAAAAATCAACCTTTTAATCATGATAAATAGAAAATTACATCTTGTGATGAAAGAAAGCGCCTTCTCGCATTACCTTATTCATCAATCCTACTCCAAACAAACTCACCTCCTGCATTCTCAGTGCATGAACAATAATGATGGGTTACCATGAACAGGGAATTTAATGCAACGCCTGTCACCTGCAAAGAACACAAGCACAAAGAAAACAGAACAACCCAAGTTCTGTAACCGAGAACTATAATATTTCTATCGATATGTAAAAACTGTATACAACTATTAGCTGTGAGGTATATGTATTCCTTCTCCTTTCATCCTATTATATCTGGTTCCATCTTCTAAAAAGTCTACTAAATCAGTAAATAACCAAAAGTAGAAAACTGCAAGTAAAAAGATAAAATGGGGTAGTGGACACCGTATGAGGTTGTTATTGAGGTGTCCTGTTCGTTAGCTCAAGCGAGCTAACGTGTTCCGCCGCATCAGTCCTCCCCGGCTTCAGAAGAGCTCGACTCCGACGAGCTGAGTGCGATCTCGCCATCGTCTGCGGGTTTGTACTCCCAAATGTCGGAGACATTAAAAGTCGAAGAAGTGTTGCAATCCGCAGGTAAGGCAACGGTGTAGGCGCTGTCGTTGATTTTAGTGACAATAGGCACAGGGCCGACTTTGCGGCGTGCCAACTTACTGTACGTCCCCGGTGGAAACCGCTCCCGGCGAAGTCTGACCATAACTAGATCTCCCACTTTGAATGTCTTATGTCGGCGTTGATCGTCTGCAGCCTCTTTGTAAAGCTGGTTGGATTTAATGATTTGTTGACGAACCTCCGCTAGCATCTCTGAGTACTTATCTGTGAAGTTTGTAGCAGCAGACGATTTGCATTTTGGCAACACAGTAATGTCCAAAGCAATGTTAGGTTGTTTAGTGTATACAATACTGAAAGGTGATTTACCTGTTGACCGGTTTGTCAAGTACTAGACATCGCAACATATTTCCCAAGGTTCGGTTGACGACCTCGGTCTGTCCGTCGGATTGCGGGTGGTACGCAGAGCTGAGTCGGAGGTCTGTTCCCAGTCGTTTCCATAGTTCTCTCCAAAAATGGCTTATAAATTTGACATCACGGTCGGATGTAAGGCTTCGAGGGAGGCCGTTTAAATGAACAATTTCGTTAAAAAAAAAAAAGTGTTGCAATGTTCAAGGCATTAGAAGTTTTCTTACATGAAATAAAATGGACCATTTTTTAAAATCTATCGACGACCACCATGATGGAGTCGTTGCCTCTTCTGGTGCGTGGCAAGCCCAAAACGAAGTCTAAACTAGATCTTCCCAAATTGAATCCGGCACCGGCAACGGCATGTAAAGACCTATATTCTGCGCGCCTCCCTTATAGGTTTGACATATCGGACAACTGTCAACCATATGGAATACATCTCTCCTCAATCTGAGCCAAAAGAAACGAGTTTGTAATTGCCGAAGTGTGTTTTCTCTTCCCAAGTGTGCAGCTAGACCGCCACCGTGAGCTTCACGGATTAGTTGGAGTCTCCAGGAGGAAACAGGAATACATAGGAGATTCTTTTTGAACAAGTATCCATGCCTTATCATGTAATCTGAGCCGTCATTTTCTTCCTGACATTGCTTCCATATACCACCAAAATCGGGATCTTCCACATACAAGTCTTTAAGACATTCGAGTCCTGTGATCTCCGTTTGGAGCTTTGCAAGGAGAATTCGTTTCCGGCTAAGAGCATCTACGACTTTGTTGTCGGACCCCGGTTTGTGCTTAATTGTGAATGAAAATCTTTGTAAGAGCATCACCAATCGCGCATGCATACGGTTTACCATGCGCTGGCTATTAATATACTGCAACGCTTTATGCATAAAATGAAATCTTGATGTAACAAATATTGCATAAAATTCTTGCTTGTAAGCTGACCACTTTTGTCGAGCCGGACACAATTTCTCGCTAAAAAAGGCAATGGGTTTACCTTCTTGTGATAGAACCGCACCTACACCAAGAGAGGAGGCGTCTGTGTCCACAATAAATAATTTGTCAAAGTTCGGAAGGGCAAGCACTGGGGCCGAACTAATATCCTTTTTAACAGCTTCAAAGCTGGACTGTTGCTCTTCTCCCCACTGGAATTCCTTGGACTTTAAGCATTCAGTGACGGGCGCCATTAGCAAGCTGAAATTCTTGATAAACTTGCGGTAAAAATTAGCAAGGCCATGGAAGCTACGAACTTCAAAAAAAGTAGTTGGTGTCGGCCAGTCCAGGATTGCAGTTACCTTTGTGGAATCCATCTGAACACCTTCCTTCGATATCGTGAAGCCGAGCAAAGAAACCTTTTGAGCAGCAAACTCACATTTGGGTAGGTTGATAAATAACTTCTGTTGTTTTAAAATTTCAAAAAGGCTGTGTAAATGACTTAAATGCTGTTCCCAATCAGTGATATATACTAGAATGTCATCAAAATACACAACACAAAATTTTCCCATGTACTGTTTAAAGATTTCTGACATCATTCTCATGAATGTCGAGGGGGCATTGCACAGCCCGAACGGCATGACCCTCCACTCGTACAGTCCTTGTGGAGTCTTAAACGCCGTTTTCCATTCATCCCCCGGTCATATCCTGATTTGATGATAGCCGCTGCGTAGGTCAATTTTTGAGAAAATAGATGAACCCGTGAGTTGATCCAGTAATTCTTCAACACGTGGTACGGGAAATCTGTACTTGACCGTTATCTTGTTGATGGCCCGGATGTCGATACACATCCTCCAACTTCCCCCTTTCTTTGGAACTAAGAGTGCCGGCACCGCACAAGGGCTTCTGCTTGTCTGAATCAATTGTTTTTCAATTAGTTCCTCCACTAAGCCCTGAAGAATGCTCTGTTCTTTCGGATTAAGCCTGTAATGTGGGAGATTGGGAAGAGATGCGCCAGGGAGGAAATCAATCTGATGCTGTATGCGACGGAGAGGCGATAACCCCGCTGGTAAATCTGCAGGTGCAATAACTTCATACTGCTGTAGTAAGCATTGAATATCTGCGGGGATTTCCT
This sequence comes from Dendrobium catenatum, assembly GCF_001605985.2. NCBI lineage: Eukaryota > Viridiplantae > Streptophyta > Magnoliopsida > Asparagales > Orchidaceae > Dendrobium > Dendrobium catenatum. The sequence continues at coordinate 649,015 of NW_021319528.1, read as the reverse complement.
TCTGTTGGGTTGCAGTGTTTGGCTCGGTTACTAGTAAAGCATACAACGGAGCTGGTTCCCGCCAGCAGTGAAGCAAAGTAGCCCCGTTCACTATATGCAAGGCCGCCTGTTTTGCTGGTTCAGAGTGTGTAGCTTTGAATTCTGGAGAGTTGGGAAGAAGTCGGAGTCGTTTACCTTTCCACTCGAAGGCATATACATTTGCTCTGCAATCGTAAGTAGCCCCGACATCAAACTGCCACGGCCTCCCTAAAATGAGATGACAAACGTCCATCTCGACGACGTCGCACAGCACCTCGCATACATATTTTTTTCCAATGGAAAATGTCACTCAGCAAGATTCCGTGACACTTATTTCCATACCCTTCTTTACCCAACTTATCTTATAAGGATTAGGATTCTTGGAGGTCTTCAACTGCAGATTTTGTACCACGGCTCTAGATATTACATTTTATGTACATCCGCTGTCAATTAATAGATCACAGACCTTGCCATTTATAGTGCATCGGGTTCGAAATATAGCATGGCGTTGGGAGTTACTGGGCTGTCGGGGAGCTAGCAACAGCTTTTCTAGGATACAGACCAATGGCTCACCATCATCGGCTAAGACATCTTCCGTGCCCATTTTTATTTCTTCGTCTGCTTCAGCAGGGTCTCCCTCTTCTTCGCCTTCGGCCAGTTGAATCTGTCGCCGTTGAGGACATTCATTGGATTTATGCCCCGGTTGGAAACAGCGAAAACACTTGAACGTGGCAGGCTTGGAATATGGATTCCCCTTAGTAGTTGGCCGATTCTTCCAAGGTTGTTTGGGTTCAGAATTGACATTGGGCATGGGAGTTGAAGGTGTTGTAATGGAGGTAGCGTTTGGTGGCGCATTTAAGGTGGCCGAGTTAGCCTTGTTGTTGCTGTACAGCATGTAATGTGGTTCTTTCCAATGACGCCGATTTGTGACATTCTTTGGTTGTCTATTTTGCTGCATTTCCGCCTTCAAGGCGAAATTGACTGCTTGGGACATAGAACAAACAGAGTTTAACTCCAGCCTATCTTGAATGCTATCTTTCAAGCCGCCAATGTACCGGACTACTAACTGATTGGCTGATTCGTTGAGATTACATCTAGCGCTTAATCTGCTGAACTCCTCCGTGTACTCGTTCACAAATCTCGCTCCTTGTACACAATGTTGGTACCGCATGTAAAGAATTTGCTCATAATCCGTGGGTAGGAATTGTGCCCTTAGGAGTTGCTTCATTCGATTCCAATTCCGTACTCGGCCCTTGCCTTCTCGTTGCCTCATTTGTAAGACTTGCGTCCACCACGCACTAGCACCTCCTTTCAATCGACACGCCACATACTTGACTTGTCGATCTGGTTCAATCTCCAAATATTCAAAGAAGTTTTCAACAGCTTTTTCTCAATCCAAGTAATCTTCAATATGTAAATGGCCATCAAAAAATGGGATATCTAACTTAACTTTAAATTCTCCCGGGTGATAGACGGCTGGTCCAGTTCTGCGATACCGAGGATTCTCTTGTGGGATTTTGACTTCACCATCTTCTTCACCGGATTCTTCTTCACCGGCTCTCCGATACTCCTGCAGCTCATCATCTGAATCAGAGATTTCCTGGGAAAATAATGGGTTTCGTCGTCCGATGCGGAAATCCTGCGGGCTCTTTCCACCCTTTGTTCTCGGGCTTCTAATCTCTTCGTCTCTCCGCAAGTGCCACTCCATTTGTATCCTTCTTCTCAAAGTGCAGCAACTTTAGGGTGTCTGTCGTGTCGATTGTAAGTCGTCGTTGTAATTTTTATTTTTATTTGAAATATAAGAGTTTGTTCTTCCCTTTCTTCGTTCTTTTCTCATTTTAGTCGATAGAAGTCCGTCGTGTCTATTGTGGGCGAAGGGTATAGGCTCCCTGTATCTTTTGCCCGCATCAACGTCTGCTGCGAGATCGTCCAGACGGCGATTCATATTCGACTGGTTTGCCCAGAGTGTGTCCAGGCTTGGTACTTCGTCGGTGACTAGTTGCTTGCCGCGATCTGCCATCTCCTCCGAGCACTGGCTCTGATACCAGATAATGCAACGCCTGTCACCTGCAAAGAACACAAGCACAAAGAAAACAGAACAACCCAAGTTATGTAACCGAGAACTATAATATTTCTATCGATATGTAAAAACTGTATACAACTATTAGCTGTGAGGTATATGTATTCCTTCTCCTTTCATCCTACTATATCTGCTTCCATCTTCTAAAAAGTCTACTAAAGCAGTAAATAACCAAAAGTATAAAACTGCAAGTAAAAAGATAAAATGGGGTAGTGGACACCGTATGAGGTTGTTATTGAGGTGTCCTGTTCATTAGCTCAAGCGAGCTAACGTGTTCCGCCACATCAGAATTGCGTGCACATTTCTCTTCCCATCCTTTCCTCCCAGCAACAGCTAACAGATTCTCTTAATTCTAACGGCTAACACAAACTACAAGCAATTCGCAATAGTAAAGATTAGCAATGTGCTAAGCACCACCATTAATCGACTCCCTCAAACATTTAAGGCAGATCAAGGAGATCTCTCTCATAACTGAGAATTCTAAGTTTCTTTCTTCTCTCCCACTCTAGCAGTCACTCCTAATATGGCAGTTCTCGTTCCGATTAGCCTGAGTTAAGGAAACTACTTGCAAATATTTGGCTACAATTAACAAGAGTAAATGAGAGATTGTGAGACAGGACAGACTGCAATGGATCGGACTCACAGATATTTCAAACCAGTGGACACTGACAATTTGGGAGAAGGAGGGACCTGATGCGGTGCCTTACAGTATAACAGGGGAACGGACTTAACCTTTTGCACATGGCTGGGTGCAGCCACTATTACCAAACCGTTATCTTACTTTTCTTTGTCAGCTTTTTACTTAAATCTTTAGGCATAGTTTATTATCTATTTACCGTTTAACCACAGCTTTTATTACAGGAGTCTGTAGGAGGAAAGAGGGAGAACGAAATATAGAATTCAGAGAACTTTCTCTTTACTGTTCCATTGCCTGTTCTTCCCCTTGGCTAAGGTTGTTTGCAGGTTGTGCGAAGAGAAGACGTCACTACACCATTATTCCAACTTTTGGTCTTCCAATAGTGGCAAAGGCTTCATGCTTGCTACATTATATGAATTTCATTAAGAATCGCCTCATATGGCATTGCTAGAATCCAGAACCTTCTTGATGCATGCACAAAAATTTTCTTAATTTTTTATTCATTATGGACATATGAGCCTTTATTATTCTTTATTTTAGTATAAACCATTAAATTTGTAAGCAATTTTTTAAATAGTAGGTCATTTGTTGGCAATTTATTAGCAATTAATTAGTAAAAAAATTTAACAATTTGCTATTTCTTTCATCTAAAAAATAAGGGAATTTCAAGCAGGATTAGATAGCTTATCACATTCACAAGTTTGTGACGTAAAACCCTTACAAAAAAGCTCAGAGTGAGGCGTGCTCATCTAGTTAGTAATATTTCTTATATAATTGTATCCAACCTTCATCTTTTCCATAATTATTTTTTTGTTTATTCTCTTCATTCAATATCTTCTTGTATCACTTGCCGCACATAAACCTAAATTATGATGATATTAAGAAATCAATGTCGGCATACAAAATCAAAGAAATACAATTCTTTATGAAGAAACTCCAAAAATTCCTGCTCAGCTACATTAAAAAATGATTGAAGTAATTAAACATACCTGAGATTTAATGACTTCGATGCCTTTTATGAAGTTCTCCTTGGAAACAGGAGTATGCAGTGGTCCTAGTAAGGTACCATTATCCAATGGATCCCCTATTTTAACTTGCTGATATACTGCAAGCAGTTGATCCAGAAATTCTTGGTATATGCCTTCATGAAGTAGCTACGTCCAACAAAATGAAAGCAACATAGGAGGAAGTTAACCTCTCAGAGTTAGTAACAGATAGAGGCTCAATATTGCCGGGTCTTACCAGCCTCCTGCAAGTTGTGCAGCGTTGTCCAGCAGTACCAACAGCAGCAAACAGGACTGAGCGGACAGCAAGTTGTATGTCTGCATCATCCATGACAATTATTGCATTGTTCCCACTAAGTTCAAGCAAACATTTTCCAAATCTCTCATTAACTGTCTGCTGAACCATAAGGCCAACCTGTATTTGGAGATTAAATCATATCACCAGAACATATAAAAGACTAACTTTAGGATTATCTAAGAAAATAAACATGAAAAAGTGAAAAAAAAAAAAAAATCATCTAGTCCTACTTCTGGAAAAAATAAGCAATGCCAACTACAGTTTGACAAAATACATAGTTAGTAAGCGGTTAGATTAACAAATAAATAAAGATGATATCTGGTAAAGCGAATGCTATATTCTAGCTTATGCTAACAGGCTATACAATGATTCATACCCTCAAGACACGGAGCTAGAAAGAACCTCGTGTAAGCAATTTAAACATTTAGATGAACTTGATATCATGGCTTGCATATACATACAGACGAATCATGGACAGAAAAATGAAAACAGTCCATCTAAATAGCAAACCTCAGGTAAGTAAAAGAAAATGACAAAATGTACGAGATAGTTGAATCTCCTACGCTAGTTTAAGAAAGAACTAACTTAAAAGGCAGCTAAAGTAAATGATTTCAACATTTGATGTTTATTTATGAAGAAAGAATTTTAATGATTAAATAAATACGTAGTTAACTGTACTTCCAAGAGGATTGAATTACTTCTGAAAAGCATTAAAGCCCGAGGATATTTACATTACATACATTCACTGGGTTCACCAGAAACATTTCAACTAAGGGATGAAAGCCTGCATCAATATATTAAACAAATACTTATGAAAAAAATTTTAAGATAAATGGAAATAAATCCATAGAAGTATGATAACCCACAAATTTTCTCAACAACAACATCATCAAGCCTTTATCTCACTATGTGGGGTCGGCTACAAATTTTCTAAATGCTTGTAAAATAAATAAGCTTCAGCAAAACCAAGACCATTTTGTGGCAATTACCCCAACTTAAATGAGAAACCTAGTTACTGTAAAGTATGACCCAAAAAAGGCCCTGCTTGACTTTTAAATCCTCTTATATAATGCAAAAACTAAAGAATAATAATCTAAAAATCAGTCATTTAAAAAAGGGATGTTACAGGTATATTACCTACTGTTCCAACACCTTGATGCTCCATACAAATCACTTCAAAACCCAGTTGAAAAATACTAAATAGAATAGGTATATATTGTACAGGGTCAGCAAAATGGCAAATCCTACAAAACTTTTCATAAATATAGCTTCAATATTTTTAAAAAAAGGCCGCATAAGATGCCTAATATTCCGGCAACATAAAATATGCAAAATATATAACATTCCAGCCAAGTAAATGAGAACATGTTAAGGCCAATTTTTTAAAAGATGTTGATAGGATACAATAGTAGAAATCAATTTAACTTGGCGGAATTTGAATTTCAGCAAGGTTCAAACCCAGAAATTAAGAAGAATTTTGGTGGAAACACTAGCGAGAGAAGATTTTACTGATAATAGATGAAAGAAAACAGCAAGATACAATGGATCCTCAATTGGAGAGAAGGATCCGGCTCTCTCAAATCTCTAGACGCTACTATAGCCCAAACAAAACCTAAGAATTCTCCAAATTTCAGAAAACACCCAATGAAACCTAACCCTAGGGTAAACAATGTATTTAAAGCATACAAACTACAGTTAATGCCAAAACAACTCTACAAATTTGAATTTTCCTCTTAATCCCCTCTTTAATTTTCTCTTAATTGTTGCCCTTAATTGCTAACTGGACAGCTGGGCCCCACCCCAATTAAACAGGCGGATGCCTTTTCATCAAAATCACAACTTCTTGCATAATTTTTAATTTCAAATATCAAATTTTAATTATAAACTATTAAACTTCATTTAGCTATGATGAAAATTTTATATATATTTAAAATTTAAATTTTAAGTTTTAAATTCATATAACTATAAATTTAAAGAAAAATTAAAAAAAAAAAATTTGCAGGTGAGGGCCGCCGGGCACCACTAAGTCGCCCAAGGATGGGGCGACTTGCTCTAGGCTCCCATGACTGGGGAAACTAGCTCCCATTGTTATTATTTTTTAAATATCCTATTACTAAATATTATAGGTATATATACCCTTTTAAAAAACCAGCCTTCTAACAACATAAAATATGCAAAATATCTAACATTCCAGCAAAGTATATGAGAACATGTTAAGGACTCATTTGGTTTCTTCTAGATATAAATGATATTTTAGAACAATATTATTTCATTTTCACTCAATTTAAATGTGAAAATGAAATCTTCAGTTTGAGAGATTTTCAAGGCATTTGTAGAGTTTAAAATTCATATTTATTTATAACTACATCCACCCAAATTATTAAACTTATTATTTTTCAGAACATGCTTTCTATCTTCAAGCAACCAGATGAGAGTTGATACGAAAATCAATGAATATGAAACTATTGTTTTACTATATGTGCTTGTTTACTATCATAGACAGATGAATGTGTATGTTTTGCAAACATCTTCATATGTGTGTACTACTAAGTATGCGTTATATATATATATATATATATAGTGTGTGTGTGTGTGTATGTGCACACATATGAGCATATATAAAGTGAATGATTGGAATATCATACTGTATCACAAATCATCATATATTATCATTACAATTAGGACACCTTGAACACTCCTACCATCAACTAGAATAAAATTCAAAAATTAACATTATGAAACTCCACCATTAAGCCAAGCAGCAATCACAGCATAGGACATTACACAGCATACCAAATCAGTATTCGCAACATAAAAACTTATTTTCATCTATGATCTCAATGAGCTCCCAGCATGGATGTCATACCTTCGAACTTCCAGTAAATGATACAAGAGGTAATCGTATGTCGCGAGCTATTGCTTGACCAATTTCAGCACCTCCACAAAATGCTGTGAAAATAGCACCTGGTAAATTGTTCTTCTCCAAAACTCCAGCAATTAGTTCAGTCATTGCAATAGTGATTAGTGGGGTTGTTGGTGCACCTTTCCTGTAATGATAGAGCCATGAAGTTAAAAATTATTGAGCATTACATTACAAAAAAATAAACTTAGATGTGTGAATTTTATAGATCGTGGGAGAGTTATTGGTATTGATCTACGTAGCCATCCAATTTCTGACATAACAAAATATCAGCTTCAGTATCTCTGCTGCCCTCCTCAAGAAACAATAATTCAAATATAGAATTTCAACAAAGCATTTTATTTGTTTAGGATCATGATAGGCTGGCCCAGGAGGGGCCGGCTGGACCGGTCCTTGTGTATAGCCAGCGGAACCAGCAAGGAAGAGGGGGGACGGACCACCTTGTGGGCCCCAGTTTGAGTTAAATCTAGTATTGGGAGGGAAATTTTGACTTACAAGGGTGTTTAGGGAATTTGTATCTCTCCTTTAGCTTTGATTAGGGAGTAATGATAGAATTAGGTTTTCATCTTGAATTTGAAGAAAATTTGGAGATATTGTCTTGTGCTTGGGCTCTAGGGTTTGCTAGAGACTTGTGGAGAGTTGTTCTTCCTCTCGAATTGAAGAACATTGTATCTTTTGTTGTTTTCAATCATGTACTAGTGGTATACAAGTTGTTTATTGATTTTTCCTTCAAATTTCTCTCTGTTTTCCTGTGTTGACTGCTGTCCACTGCTGAAAACAGCAGTTTTCTTGCTGTTTTTCCCACCGATTTCGATTTGGTTTGATTGCGAACTCAAGTATTCCTTAGGATTACTTGCGAACTCAAGTATTTCCTATCAGATCATCCTAACATAGCATTATTTGTATACGATCATGGAAAGTGCTGCTCGCATTTACTGGGTGAACACGGCAATATTATGGAAAATAAAACATTAAGCACTAATTAACATAGGAAAAACTATATATAATAAATCATAGGAAGGATCATTCGAGGTAATAGCTCAAATATTTACTATATATGCTCTTTTAGTTCTCGAACCGACTTTTTTCATTCATCAACAAAAGAAACTTTACAGCAAACCTCCCAAAGAATTTAGTGTCAAATAAACTGAAACTTTTCATAAAGTGATTCCAACCATCTATTCACACGGTCTAAGAAATAATAAAGGAGTTAAGAAAATGGCATGACAAGAAACGATACTAACTTTCTATTTTTTTTAAATGCCAGAGGTTTGAAAGTACGTTTAAATAACAAATTCAAGCAAAAAAGGGTAACGTTATTAGATGGGTATGGGAGAGCATCTGCACAAGCAAACAGTAAAAAGCATGAGAAGTCAATGCACTTGCACGTGAATAATTTATGTCTAAAATTTAATGGAAAATAAGATGTCAAATTAATCTATAACATAAATGCCTTACCATACAACGCAGTTTCCACATACCAGCGCAATACAGGCATTCCATCCTGCATCAAAAGGAAAAAGACTTTAACATTAAAAAAAAAAGTTAATGCGTGTACTTAAGAACCAAAAATACATCTCACACATGGAGTTTGAAAACGTAAACATTGAGAAAACACAGAGAATATCTCAAATAAATTATTATAAAATTAAAGTAAGGAATATAAGTATGATGAATAAACTTAAAAAAAGGTTGGTTGAGCTATATATACTTTTTAACCCAAAATTACTCATCATGATACTTAAATTTATTTCAGAAATGATGCTTATGATGATCAATTATGGTCTATATCGTGTAATACTTAACGAGTCTACCGGCAAGCCTAAATCCCATATTAGCATATCTATTACGTCTACATGAAATTTTGATGAAATGGAGATGAAGAGTGCATTGTCCCCCAAAATAACTCATCATTATACTTAAATTTGCTTCAGAATTGATGTTTATGATGGGCTATATCCTGTAATATTTAACGAGTCTAATGGCAAGCCTGAATCCCATATTAGCATACATATTACGTCCAAATGAACTTATAATGAAATGGAGATGAAGTGCAAACTTACCAAGCACAGCACATGGGAAGTTGAACGCGGTAATAACACCCACTACACCTAAGGGATTCCAAATCTGAATTATATGAAGAAAAACATGAACGAAAACCATAAGTTATATCCTGCCATTATTGTAAAATAAAAAGAATCTTCTCTCAAAAGGAAAATATCATCATCACCTCCAACATCATGTGATTTGGACCTGTTAATACGACGGAAAACAATGAAATTTTCAGAGAAATTCATACAACTCTATTGTGATTGTATAATGTAAAATTGAAAAATTAAGAATTGTGATACAAAGAACATGAGAAATTATGGGGATGATCTCACGTTCTGAAGGTATCACCGATCCATTTAGTTGCCGACTCAACCCAACTGCAAAATCACACATATCAATAATTTCCTGCATAAAATGATTACAAAAGAGTTAACATAGTGCTTGTATAGTTGAGAGAAAAATAGACAAGTTCATGGCTTTTGAAATTCCTCTTTTTTTTTTCGGTCTACATCAAAAATTCATTAACACCAATTATAGTTCCACAATCTACAATCCTAAAAAGAGGTCGATGTTTATGCACAAAGAAGTGGTTCTACGACAAGTCACCAAATGCACCAAAAACCTCTTTGTCATCAAAAAGATCACAATTCAGGTTTCCAAGTGAAGTACAAAAACCTATGTTTTTTGGGTATATATCCCATGTGTAGCATCACACATGTCTGCATATTCTATAACCCAAAATAAAAAATGATGACCAGTGGCCAAAAAATTCATTGTCCACGTATTAGTCCACATCACCCAGTAATTCTACAATTTCTAGGAAGTCGGTGGTTAACTAACTGAAGAGGGATGGGGCAAAATGCCTTTTAGAACTTACAAACTATCCTGAGGAAGGTGAAGTGGTGCTAAAAAAATGTGATTTACACCTAGTTGAATCATCCATTATATTGAGTTAGCGCACTATATTCTCACATATTCCTATTGATACTATTAACCAAAATCTTGCGAGAGTATTCATTTGGCTTCCATATAAAGCAAGGGTCAACAAGTCCACCAATCCACGCCTTTAGGGACGAGTAGTGGTGAGGTCCTCTTATATTAATTCTATTAATTTTTATTTGCAACTAAAATCTAACGAGATCCATGCAATAGGGGTATGAATATTAGATTTCACATGACAACCCAACTAGAACCCAACACAAAAAGTTATAGTTTCAAGTCAACCCATATAGAATTTGGGTCGGGGTCATCCTTGTAGGACTCAAAAAAATTAGATCATATTCAGGCCAACTAGAAACACAAACTAAACCAATTGACATGTGAATTTTTCTTTTTTTCAACTACAACAAAACTCATAAAAAGTATTTTTTTAGTTTTTATATACAAAATGAACCATTTTGTAAAGTTCATGTTGTGTTGCTAACACTAATACTACATGACTACTCCTGTCAAGGCAACTCAAGTTTGGCTTAACAAGTCATATTTAAGTTACAATTATCAACTTGCTTAATTAACATTTTATATTCAGGCTGACTTTGTTCATGTTGGTCATTTTCAGGTTGAACCCAAACTTAACCTATAAACCTAAATTGACACTCTTATTATACACACCTTTGGGAGCATGGTAGAAATCCTCCCAAAGGCTCACACATGCCTTTCGTGCCATAGTGGATAGCCTCTCCACATTTTATTATTGTTATATTGTTTTTAACTATCCACTACAATAGATTCCCAAAGTTCGATAGGCACATTTGGGTGGTGATGAGGTTTCGTTCTATCGAACAACTTCATGCACCAACTAGCCAAGCTTTTAATACGGCTGGAGCCTCCTTTTCAATCTTAACATTTTATGCACCACACAATATACAATTTTAGAGTCATGTTGGATTGGCCCAATACTCTTCTAGCACCCTCTTCTCAAGTGAGGCACAAAAAAAATTTCCTAAATTTTTGGTTACTTCCATGATAGAATAAATAGCTATCCCCACGCCATAAAGGCATTACATAAACTATTATGGACAATAAAATTCACTTGAGTCCAACCTTAAGACTCTCAATTGACCTAAGCTTTTGAGGTTTTTCATGCATACTCTTAAATTAAAAGGTCAATCCAAATTTTTAAGGCATGTAAGATATGCTTGAATGCTTAAGTCCAGCCCTAAGTTTCTAAACTATCCTAAACTTTTATGACATTAAAACCATGCCCAATCATTGTAAGGTCGATACAAGCTTTTAAGGTGCATAACTTATGCTTGAATACTTAATTCTAACCCTAAATCTCCGAACCAACCTATGCTTTTGAGGCCTTTTGGTAATGCTTGATCATTATAAGGCTGATCCAAGTGTTTAAAGCATGTTGGTCATGCGTGAATGCCAAGACTCTAAACTTTTTTTTTCAAGACTGTAAACTAATTTGACCTTTTCAGGCATTTCAACTATGCTCAATCTTTTAAGGTTGATCCAAACTTTCAAGACAGATAAATTTTTCTTGCATGATATGGTCGTAAGATTATAAATCGACCTGAGTTTTAAGGACATAAAGCATGCTTGGTCATTATGAGATCAATTCGATATTTTAAGGCATGCAAGCTATACTTGGGCACCTAAGTCTGGCTCAAGCTTTGTGACTTACCGACTTCGCTCATCTAATGTTTCTTTGTGGATCAATTAGGGGGCAAAAGTAAATGCTCTTAACTTAATCACTAAAAAAGATAAATAATTATTTATCAAATTAATCTCAATCAAGTGATATGAAACAAAAATCCAATGGTAATGTATTCAAAAAATTTAAACGTTATAGAGTTAATAAATGAGTCTTTCTTTTATCAAAAAAATAATGATGACTATGTGGTGACTCAATTTAAATAAAAATTTGCATCAATTTAGACCAGGCATCGATGGTCTATTCCAAGTTTCCAACTCTAACCTTGCATGATTCTTCTTTCTCATCGTTCATCATTGGCAACAGCATTGCACCAATCAGGTTAGTGTTTCAGATGAAGAGTATAGAAAATGTTTTAGGATAAGTAAAATTTAGATTAACAACAACTTTGGGAAACACACGAGAAAGAGGTGTTATTAATCTTGAGCGTGCATCATCACCCCTTTAAAACCTTGAACCAAGAATATGAAGTCTTCGAATAAAGGCAATATCTCTTAGTAGTTCTTTCCCTCTACTTTATCTAACACCCAAAAATATACTGCTTCGATTTGCAAAAAATTGGAGTTACGACCCCATATAACTCTTTTCCATTAAGATAACTAAATTGAAGGATAGAGTGACAACTTTGGGAAAAAAAACTACAAAAATATGATGGGATTTCACATAAATGTGAGAAAGTTTGCATACTGATATAATTACTGCAATGCTTTCAGTGATAAGATGATGTACCATTATATTCTTATGCAAGGAAAACTGATGCGAGACTCTTTATTTAGTAGATGCTAGTACATAGTTTGGCATTTATTTGCATTAAGCAGAATGGACAAATATGAGTCACTTTAAAGGAATCTCTTAGAACATATAATAAAAGTATATGCATAAATGGCTGCTTCAAACATTGTAATAACATTTAACTCACCAAAGGTTGGACCTTGGTGCATATTCAATCATAAAGTCCCTAATTTAGGCTTATGATAATATTAAAAAGCAAAAAAGAAAATAGCAAGACAAGACGGTACTACTCATAACATAACATACAGAAATTCTCAATAAATGAGATCACTAAGGGCATGATGATTCTCACTTGAACTTCACCAATCCCTTCAGGTAATATTTTTCCCATCTCAAGTGAGACAAGCCTACCAAGGTGCTGGAGTCTAGCTCTCAATGCATCTCCAATCTGCCTAACAATGTCGCCCCTCTTTGGAGCTGGTAACTGATGAAAACAATAGAGCTGATTAGCAATCAAACCACTAGACTATTCTAATGAATTCAGCATTTGCATTAAGTACATGTAATATATTTTCTTCCAGAAAAGTGCACGATCTTGCAAAAGCCCACACAAAGCTAAAAAGTTTAGCAAGGTGACAAACTCAAAAATGAGTCAAGGATAGAGCTATACAGCGAATTCTCTCTAGTATATCTTAACTGCCATATTGAAGTTCATGCCATACCAAAAAGTGAATAGATCAAAAGGAATAGAAGATTATAAAAATCTGTAATTTAAGTTGTACAATATGGCTGTGAACAAGTAACTAGATACAGATTTATGCCTTCATTATAGTCGCTACATAAAGATTGGTCACTGATGCCTTGTATGATCTCTAATAAGCATGCTAAAAATTGCAGAATGGATAATCAGTGCCAACTTTTCACAGGAGAACCTCAAATAGAACACATATCTGATTTCAAAATGATTTCAAAAAAGCTCACGACTACAAATTAGGGAGTGGTCATTGTGTGAAACGTGAACAATTTTTCGCCAGACCGACCATACCATATGAGAAGCTAACGGTACTTGCCGAGCAATCTTTAGCAATGGTCAGCAACCAATGAGTTCTCGGATGGGATCTCTAAACAGGGAAGCATAAGACCAAACAAAGTTCTCCTATGCATGTGAAAATAAATCGAAATTAACGATATCAATAAATGCATAATTTGGCATTCCAGGAAAAGATCAAACCCACCGCAGAATCTGCTTTATCGAAGCCTACATAAACCTAGGACAAGTATCAGGAGAATTATTCTCATGGCACTAGTAACAATAACAAAACAACACATTTACATTACTTCCAATCCCCAGTCTTTAATAAATGACCAAGAAAACTTGCTACAAAAACCTCCACTAGACAAAAAACCAGCATATCAGGTAGAAATAGAATGGTTCACCCGTGAAAGCAAACAGTGGTACCTGCATCCATATCTTAGAAGCATCAAAACAGGCCTTCATCCCTTCCTCGTAGTCATCCATTGAGGCCTCCATCACTTCGGCAATAACCTAAACAAAGCGTGCAGAGCCAAAACTCGTCAAGAATAATCGAAAATCAAGAGACATCACAAACCCAATCACCAAATACTACACTAATCATGAAATTACAAAACGACGAGAAAGAGCTTCGAGATCACGCCTCGTTATTAGCGGGATTCAACGAGGCGACCAAGGGTCCGCTCCCTCTCCATGAGCCGTTCAGATAGCAGCCGGGATTCCGTGGGCCGAGGCCAATCTCCGAGAGGAACTGGTACTCCTTCCTCAGAAACCCCATCCCTAACACTCTTTCGATGGTGCAAACAATGGCTGGAAGGGGAGGTTGGAGAAATCACAGGACTGCGCGCACTACTGAGGAGGAGAATATTAAAACGTAAGCGTGGAAATGATGAATGGATAGACGACAGTGAATGATTTGGTCGTGAGTCAGGTGGGGCCGGCCTGGTCGCAGCGCTTCAGGCCGCGGCCGCCCGATAACGTAAAGAACAGAGTTTTATCTTCTGATATTCATAATATTTAGTATTATCATCCTGATTTTAGTGATGAGTCAATGAGTGTAAAGGATAATTTGATGTAGAATAATTAGAATTTAGTAATTATATTATATATTTTGGTGTTTTTATCGATAAATATTATTTGCACTACCAGTATTATATTTTGTTTAAGGATTTCTAATCATGTTAAATTTTTTACCATTTATATGAAATAAAAATATATATTTTTGGCATATTAAATATAGATTATTTGTACATATATTTAACTTTTTATAATAATATAGAGAAATTTGATTTCCCTTTTTTTATTTTGTTTAATAGTTGGAATTTTTATGCTTATGTTCAAGTATTCTTGTGAAATATGTACTATAATATTTTTGTGGGTAAAAGCATTTTGGTACTTATTAGATTTTTTTGTGTTCTATGTTTAAAAAGTAGGTTATTTTTTGTCACTTTTTTCCCGGTTGGTCTTTATCCTAAAAGTTAGTCAAAAAATCATAAATGAAACTGATTTCAATCATTTGGTCACAATTTTTTTTTTAGCACTTGAGAGCATCGAACAAGGAACATGCAGGGCGAAACTTTTTCATCAACCAACGAGAAAAAAACCATCACTTATAATATAAGAAAAAGCCACTCTTACTATTAATCATCCTTTATTGCTAACCACAATGTTTATTGCTAATCCATCATAATCTTAATTTCTAATAATGCAAATATCAAGATTTTGTTTGAGAGAATTTTCTTATTGCTTCCTAAAGTTACTTTTACCACAAAATTTTTTAGTTATGTAATTTTTGTATTATAAAGTTGCTTTAGTTATATTTGAGCTATTAATAAAATTTCAATATTATTAATGAAGAATATATTTTATGAGTGGAACATATAAACCACAGAACTATTAAAGCCCCAATTATTTACTTATTTTTCAAGTAGGTGGCCCATAACTTTAAGAAACTCAGGCCTCGTTTGATTCCTATCCACCTTTTTCATAAGGAGGTCGTCAAGCAGTTACTAAAGAAACGACGTTCTAAAAAAATGTATTTCCTAAACGTGATATCAGTTTGGTTACATTTTTCTTAATGCTGCCTCAATAATAAAACCTCTACTACTCTAACCACAAAAGACAAATTTGCCCTCTAATTACCCAGACCATCGTCCATTCTTTAATGGCGATCACTTTGACAATGAAATTTATAGTTTTTCAAATAACATATTTTATTTTAGAATAAATATTTTATCAGAGAATTAAATTCTAAAATCAACAATCCAGTGTCCATGTTAACATCTTAACATCAACTTATGTTTCCACAAATTAAATTACTTTTTTTTTAAGCCAAAATATATGAACGTTACTTAGAACGCATTAATATGTTATAAATTATGATTCTTGAGCAGCATAGATTCTTTAAATTATATATTCAAGTAAACCATAATAAACCACTACTCCTAAATAGTTATTAACATATAAATTTGAATAAATTATATGTAAATTGTCTTCATTATCTTCATATATACAAAGTAAACATAGCATAGAAGCATGCTCATAAGAATGAATCAATATCCGCTTTACTAATTTCTCCTTTAACCTTCTTCTTCTTCTTCTTCCTCGCTATTATTCTTTTTATGTTTCATTTCTACTGTCTGTTTCTGCTTGAAAACAGCTCAACCAAATTAAAAAAAAAAACTTATGAAGAAAGCCCTTATTTCCTTCTCCTTATTATTCTTACATTAACAGAAAATTTTTGTCTCAAAATGTCTTCATAGTGTGTCCGAGTTGGAGTACAATTGCTCAAACAATATGACATAGTGTTGAAAGAAGATGAAATTTGATTAAACTACAATCATAAGTTTAATATTACCAAACACCATCTACTAATTCATTAACACAAACATAACTTCTTTATTCAACTAAATTTATTTCAATGACAAGAATATAAACAAAAAAAAATATAACAATCAATTGACATCTGCATATTCATTCATTCTCTACATTCTCAGCATCACATCTCATATGCACACCTGAAATATAAAAATATAAATTAAGACTCATTACCTACTTCATCAATAATAACATAAACAAACATAAAACATGATTCCTCCATAATATTTAAAAATAACTAACATTTATTAGACAATTGTAATACCTACTAAAGTTGTACAACTGTATTACAATATTATCTCGAAGTTCAGTCATTTCAGTTGCACCTTCACCATCAAACGAACACACATCATTATCAACATAGATTTCTTTCAACTTGTTCTGCATCTCCATTTGGAGTAGAATGACAATAATCAAAATTATCATCCATTTCATACTCATCAAAATCTGAATCGATCCTTGACTTATGTCTTCTTATAAAATTATACAATGCCGTTGTAGCTACAACTATGAGACGTTGTTTCTTAAATGAATAATCTGGCATATCATTTAGAATTCTCCATTTCTTTTTCCACACACCAAATGCACGCTCAATAATACTTCATAATGATGATTGTCTTTTATTAAAAACTTCCTTGTGATCCCTTACATGTTGACTTCCTTTAATAAAATATGCTAAATGATATCTTTTTTTTTTTTTAATCTGCTAAATGATATATTGTTTCTAGGTAAGGCTTTAAATAGCCTCTTTGTAAAGGATAAGCTGCATCAACTAAATAATATTTACATGTTCACACATGTAAAAAAAATTAATTGATACAACATAATATATTAAAACAATATGGTACATAATTATTTTGTTTTTAAAACTTACATGTTGGTGGTGTAGGAAAATTAAATATAGGATCTTTCATAGCATGTTTAAAAATACGAGCATCATGTGCTGAACCTTTTCAGCCATTACACTTATTGCATCGAACATATATTATTTTGCCTCCTCATTACCATGTGCTTCTGTGCTAATTTGATATGCAAATCAATAAATATAATTTTTAAATATCATGTTACTAAATCTCTCATGTGATTGGCATGCATTCTTTCCTATACATGTTATTTTCTATCCAGCATATAGATCTCTATGAGCTCTGGCTGACTATCTTGGCAGAAAATATTTTTCATGAATATTAACAATATATATATATATGCCTCAGAACTCTCATGCAATGAGAATATAATAAACTCATCATCTTAAACTTCGCACAGTTGCATCGTATGGTTCCTTGGGAAGAATTAAATTGAACAATCCACTCTTATAACTCAAAAGAGTTGTTTATATTCTTCACGGAAAACATCGATGAGTCCGAGGAAAAATGATCGATGCACAGTCCACCTACATCATGTAAGAACTCATCTTCAAAAAATGAGCACAACTCTAAAAAAAAAGGGCAGCTTGCTTTAATATTGAGCTACTTTTAATATAAAATTGTATCTCTGTTTGACTACATCTAAAATTTTCATATTGTTCATTCATACGCCAAGTTTTCATCACATTTTCCAACCCCATGAAACAATCAGTGATAGAATTGGTTGGCTTCGAAATGCCATGACATGTATGATTGGTGGACTCACTATGTTATGTATATAAAATGCTAAGGTTAAAATAATTTTTGTTGAATGTTGTTGACCACTTTTGCCTAATTTTATATAGATCTTTCAACCATTGATGGCTATGGAGGTTCCCTTCTATGATCATTTCATTTCATGTTCTCTCAAACTCATCCTTAGAATCACACTTGATGAAACAAGTATAAAATATGTCTTTCACTTTATTCTTACTATTAAAGTACCATACTTTGGAAGGAATCTTCTTGTAGATATGCCATTGGCATAATCTATGTCGTGTATTAGGTAATGCAGTCTCTATTGCCCTAATTATTGCATAATCCTGATCGATAAAAAAAGTTATAGAATATTTATTATTCATAATTCTTAAAAATATTATAAATAATCAGGAACGAATTTAATCGTACGAATTGAATTTAAAATTGACATCAATTTTAAATGTCGAGTCTAATTTAAATCAATTCGGATCAATTCGAGTTGGAATTTGGCTCGATGAGGTCTAATTGAATCAATCGAAGGTCGTCGAGCATATTCGAGCCAAAATTGAGGTCAACATCAGCCATATGTTGGAATACTCACAACCTACCCTTGATCTTCTCTATATTTACTAGTCATACCACTCCATAAAATAATAAATAGTCCCTCATTCTTCACATGAGAGTAAGAGTAGAAAATGAGAGAACTTGAGAGCTCTCTTGCTCCCTCCATCTATCATGACCATCGTTGGAGTTCTTGTCAAATACGGTCCCTCTGACCACCGTCGCCCACCAATTATGGTCCATCCAATTAACGCTGTATGCCGACTATGATCCTTTCGACTAATATCGCCCATCGATTACGGTCCCTCCGACCACTATCGCCTTCCAACTACAATACATCCGATCGCTCTTGCCTGCTGACTACGATCCCTCTGACAACCATAGCCTGCCAACTTTATATCTCTATACTATTGCGAATATTCCATGATGCAACATGAATGATTTTTTTTTTTCAAGATAAACTAAATTAGCACACACTCAATTAAATATTAACATTATGATCCACTCTTTATTTATGTTTATGAGAGTAAATGAACCAAGTTTAGGGTTAAGCCTAACTCATATTGTACTCATAAAACATATTTAATGAGCTCACAAATAAACTTCAAGTCATAAATGTCATTAACTATGAGTTGAGCAGTTCTCTGGTGCTGCTCTATGAATTTTTTGCGAAACCTTGTCGCCACTAGTCCTCCCTTGGGGAGGACTCCTCCTAGGATGTCATCTTCACTATTTCTTCCCTTTTCTTCCTCCTTCAACTCCCCTTCCTCCTCCAGTGAGTCTCCTTTGAACTGGAAGCATCTCCTTGCTTCTTAGTCTATAGTATCTAACAACTTTATGTCTTCCCTCTCTCATGTCCCGACCGAAAATGCCACTGCACACTTCACTAGGGCGCAGTTTGATGATGGTTCTCCGGAGTGGTCGTTATCTTTGGTTGGTTACTCCATAGGTCGCAGACCCTTCTACGAAGCTCTCCTTTCCACCATCACAAATTCTCGTGTGATGGATTCTTCCTTCTTAAATTCACAGCAGCAGAGGACTATAAAATGGTGTGGACTGGCGGACTATGATTTTTCTTTGGCAAACCTTTCATCCTGCAGAAGTGGACTATAGACTACGTTTCCTAGCGCGAAGAATTCCCCTTCATTCCTTTATGGATTAAGATAAAAAACCTACCCATTTCATGTTGGACGCCTGAAGGGATATCTAAAATTGCCAGCTGCGTCGGGGTTCCTCTTGCTGTGGATGCCCTAACTGTGGGAAAAACCAAACTTACATTTACGAGAGTTTGTGTCCAGGTGAGCAGCTCCTCTCCTTTACCTGATGAAATCTACATATATGTTGATGGGGAGATTTCCCTTCTTGATATCCTCTACGATTGGAAACCTAACCCCTGTACTCACTACGACTCTATTTTCCACCCCCCCAACTAGCTGTCCTAAAAACCCCACCCGTCCCTCTATGCTCCTAGCGCGTCCACGAGGTAGAAGTACCAGTTACAAACCCCGCAACAACCCATCACCCGGTCTTATTATCCCTAAACCTCCCTACCTCCAACATCACAACCTGCTATAACCTAAATATCCTCTTCCCAAATCCCAAGCTCCTCCACCCCATCCTCTAATCCAACTTGCATCTCAAACCTCAACTCCCCCCAACCTCCTCTGAGCCCAACCCTGGCACCAATTTTTTCCTTGATTGTCTCCCCCCCCCCATCAGTCCCCCTTTCTTACCACCAATAAAAAAATATCTACTCTCTCTGAGCAGCAGGAAATTCATACCCCCTCTTGCTCCAATTACCCTGACCCAAGTGCAAATCAAAACAGGGATTCTGGCGCACCAACCGAACAAGCAATGCCACCACAGAACACCAAACCCAAATCAGCACTGTCATGATACTATTACGACCTCACAATCAAAATCAGAATCGCTTGGCACCAAGCCCATAAGAACCAAAATGCCAAAAAAAGCATCCACCCCCACCTCCAAATCTCAATGTCCCTTCCCCTAATGGGCGGATGGAACGTTCATGGGTTTAATAGCCCGGACAAGGTTATGTGTTGCAAGCAATTAGTTAATAGATATAATTTGGATCTTCTTTTTATTTTGGAAGCTAAAATCTCAGGTCAATCTGCCTCTGACCACTGGTTCATCTCCTCTAATATCATCTTTAGTAAGAAAGGTTCCTATGACAATTTTACCTTTTCCAGCCATGGCAGAATTTGGATTCAATGTAATGCTCTCAATGTTAATTCTAGGCCTTATTTCACTTCCAGGCAATTAATTCATGGTATTATTTATAATGGTCCCGCTGCATCTTGTTGTGTTTTGGTGGTTCATGCTGCCAATTCTATTAAGGACATGCCAATACTTTGGAAAGATATTTCAGCACTAGCCGATAATATCACCATGCCCTAAATTATTTTGGGCGACTTCAACTGTTATAGGTTTCCCCACGAAAAGTCTGGTGGCTTGACACTTTCTAACAGCAGCTTGCTGATTTCAACAATCTTATCTTCAACATTGGTCCTCTATTGGGCACTACTTCACATGGTTCAACCATAGAACTGACTGTCTTATTCACATCAAACTTGATTATGTTCTGGTTAATGATGCTTGGCTTGAAAATATCCCAACTCTTACTATAATGTTGGTGAACCATAAATATCTGATCATACTCCCATTAACATCATCTCAGAAGTCCCTCCCCTCAAAAACTTTATATTCCCTTACAAAAAAATTTTGGCCAAAATTCCTGAATTTTGGGATTGTCTCATAGACACCTCTCAGAATCGTCACAGTAGCCCAATTTACTCTTTCTGCCATAAGTTAAAAATTAGATGCATCAAATCAAAACTCTGGGCCAACTCTAACCTGCTCAAACATGATATGGAGGATCTCTCTAGCTCTCAAAACTATTATTTGGTCCAAATCCAAAGTAAGCCTACATACCATGTTTTAAATGATACTTTAAAAACCATCAATCTCATGCTCTTTGATTGCAACTCTGCTTGGTCTAGTTGGATTTCTCAAAGAGCCAAAGCCAAATGGATGTCTTATAGAGAGGATGATTTAAAGTTTATATACTCTAGAATCAATGCCAGACACAAGTCTAACTTGATTAAAGCTATATCTACTTTTGATGGGGTTTTTACTCAACCTTAAGACATTAGTAATGCCATTGTTTAGCACTTCAGGAATATTTTTAATACCCCCATGTAGCGTTCATCTAATAGTATTCCCCTCCCCACTGATTTAGTTGCTCCAATTACTGTGGATGAGATAAAAGAAATTATTTTTTCCTCCCCATCTTCTTCTGTCCTTGGTTTCGATGGTTACACTTTTGATTTCTATGAGGCCACTTAGAACATTATTGGCAAATAGCTTCGTAATGATGTGCTATCGTATTTCTCCTCTAGCATTCTTCCAAAACAAGCTAAGGAAACTGTCATTTCCTTAATCCCAAAAAGACCTCATTCTACGAACATCTCTGATTATAAACCTATTTCTCTTTGTAACACCTTCTATAAGATTATTGCTATGATCCTTGCTAATAGGATGAAAGGGGTCATGCCATTCATCATCCATCCTAGCCAAACAGGGTTTATTAAAAACAAGATTATATCGGAAAACATTCTATTGGAAGCTGAACTTCTAAGGGACGTTAACTTGAAGGCTAGCAACAATTATTTCTTTGTAAAATTCGATATCCATAAACCCTTCGATACGATGTATAGGGATTTTCTTCTAGACCGTATGCTTGCCAAAAATTTTCCCACATCATCCCTTACTTGGATTAAAGGATGTATTATTGATGTGCATTTTTCAATTGCAATTAATGGAGCTCTAAATGGCTTCTTCTATTCTTCTTCTGATCTCAGACAAGGTTTCCCCCTCTCAACTTATCTCTTTAGCATTG
Organism: Dendrobium catenatum; assembly: GCF_001605985.2. NCBI lineage: Eukaryota > Viridiplantae > Streptophyta > Magnoliopsida > Asparagales > Orchidaceae > Dendrobium > Dendrobium catenatum. The sequence goes on along the minus strand of NW_021319528.1, from coordinate 626,621 downwards.
CTATGGACAAAATTTCCTACTGCTTTGAGGGGGCCACTTCTAACTGTTTATTTCAGGGTCTTAACATAGGTAACTCTTATGTTTCCCATCTCCTTTATGCTGGCGAGTTGCTTGTGTTTGGTAAGGCAACTCTTCAAAATGCCAATGCCCTTAAAGATTTGCTTTTTCAGATTGGTGCACCTTCTGGACTCCATGTTAATGGTGAGAAAAGCAACATTATCTTTTAAAATAATGTGGCTAAAGGCTCCTACTTCAATAGCATTCTTAACATTCTCATCTCTCACTCACCCATCAAGTATCTTGGCCTTTCCATCTTCACTAGGAGGCTATGCATCTCTGATTTTCATCCTTTGATGCGGAAAATTTACTTTTACTTGGACGATTGAAAAGCCAAAACTTTATTTTTTACGGGGAGAATTCAATACCTTAAATTCACTATATGCAACACTTTGGCTTACTAGATTATGGGGGCTATCATACCTAAAGGGTGTTGTAAAGCTATTAACAAAATTTGCTCTATGTTTCTATTTTTTGGTGATATTGGTAAGAAGAAACTTCACATGATTGCCTGGAAGGAAACATGCAAGCCAAAAAAATTTTGGGGGTGCATTGGCATCCCTAACATTGACTCCCTCTATCACGCCTTTGGTTTCTCCTTGATATGGAGTTTTTCAATGCTGACAATATTTTATTACAATGGTGGAGGGCTAAATATATTTCCCTATGGAATAACAACAACACATACTTCTATTTACTGGAATTTTCTATGTGGTGTGACAAAGAAAATTCAGCATTGTTTAAGCTTCAAGGTCACTAGCAACTACATTTTTTCTTTGCTTTCTTGAATGATGTATATTTGGAGATTTCCCATCTTAATGTCTCTAATTTACAGGTTAAATCTTTAATCATCAATGATAGCTGGAATCTCCCTCCTCTCCCACTGCCACTTGCTGTTGCTATTACTTATGTGCCGATTTATGAGGCGAGCAATGTCTGTCTGTGGCTCAACTCTGATAACCCAACTCTTGACAATTTCAAATTGCACTTTTATTCTGACTCATCTATTGTCAGCAGCTCTAAATTTATTTGGCATAAATGCTATGCTTTGTGCTTCTCTGCTTTTGTCTGGCTTGCTTTCAAACACAAGTTAAAAGCTGTGGATGCTCTTATTCTGAGAGGTGTATCAACTAATCCGAACTGCATTCTTTGTTTTTCTGCTAGAGAAAATCATTCTCACCTTTTTCTTTGAGTGCGACTTCACTTTTGGCATCATTAAGAAATTAATTCCCCTATTGGACCTCTAACTTTTACGTCCCAATTTATACCAAACTTTCTGGATTATTGAAGAAGTGGATTGCAAACACACGAGAAGCTTTTACTACCTATTGACGTGTGCAATCATATATTTCATCTGGAGAGCTCGTAATGATAGACTATTTGGTAAATCTTTTGAATGCCACACTACGATTTGTAGCAAGAATCAGGAGGACAATTATTTACAAAACCACAAAATGGAAGAGCTTTCACTTATTTCAACACTTGCTCCACTAATCTACCAATTCTTCTGTGATGGGCTTTTGAGTTCTTTTCTCTTTGTTTGTTCTTTCTCTGACTATAGCTCTTTGGCGATGTCTTTGGTTCCTGGGCATTATTTTTTTGAGGTCTTTTGGAAGGTCTATTCTAGCAACCAAGGCCTACACGCTGATCTGCCTTGTCGATGATTTTTTTTTGGGTGGACAATGATGAATGTTGGTGTTGACCAACTGCCCTTAGGACGGTCACTCTTGGCAACCAGGGGATTATTGAGCTGAATCTCCTTGCTGGATGCTGAATTTTGGTTTTGGCATTCTAAGTCTTTGATTGTTTGCTCTAGCTGTTTTTAGCTTTTTATTTTTCTATTTTATTTCTTCCCACTGCTGACTATTTTGTGTTCAGCTTTCTGGGTTTTATTTTAGCTTCATTTTCTTTACTTGTATTTTTACTCTTTCATGAATAAAATGGGCTTCGGCACCAAAAAAAAAAAAGTCATAAATGCATGTCAAATGATGCTATAAAGTATCTCCTGCTCACATTTCAGGGCTTATCAAGCTATTTGTTGGTGAGCTTAAGTGGGAGTTTGAACTGACGAAACCAAATAATTAAAATGAGATGCATAAGCTTATTGAATACTGAGACATTGAATTTTTGTAAATTGGTGTGGGTTGCATGTTAGATCGACCGGGGTTTACACTGGCCTAAGAACAGTGCTTCCTCGTAAAAGAAAAAAAGAGACATTGAACTTTTGTCCATTTTCACACTGAAAAGAAGCCATACCTTTTGTCTGATTGCTAAGACAGCATGTGGCAGTTGGCCCTATCCTTTTATGAATTAGCAGATGGTAGGCTACAGTTTACAGCTTTATCGTGCAATATCGCAGAAAATGCAGACAAATTGGGTCACGATATTCTTGCTAAATAATTCTCCATATGTTTCAAATTTTTTTAATTTTTAGAAGATTAATATTATATATAAATCATCAATTAGTTTTTATGTTACATTCATTTTTAAATAATTTTAATTTTTTTAATTAATCCCAATCAACTTCATCACCTGACCAATTTTTTTTTTAAAAAATTTGAATTATTAACTGCATGGTCGAATGCTCCATAGCTATGATTATGAGAAATAAAGAACAGAAAATGATTATGAAGAATTTTTTTTATAGCAAGCAATCTGACTACTATTCTATTATACCAAATTTAAAAATCGAAATCAACTCTGCAATTAGTAAGGCTCATGAGTGAATATGTTCATCCTTAACACTACCTTTGATAGGGTCTATAGATGAATTGGATCTCAATGAAACATCAGACCAGTTGCTTTCTGATTCATCTTCTTCTCTCAATTTCTTATGAAGCTTTCTTTTAAGCGCATTCTTCAACTTATGCGCAGACATCCCTGCATGCTTCATTATATCTATAGTTTTCTCCTTAATATGAACTTTCATGGAGTTTTCTTCTTCTCGAGAGTCATTATTAGGACCCTTATGGCGAGGGTGAATCTCTATTCCAACCTTGTGAAAGCCTCTATGGATCTTCCCATGAGTATGACCTTTTGTTTTATCAGGAGTTTCAATGGTGATTGTGGCCTCATTGTAAGATGATTCTGATGATTTGGGGCTTTTATTTTCCCATGATACAGGAGCTTCATCGCCAGGATGATGAAGCCAAAATTCAATATCTTTAGGCTCAAAATTATCTACAAAGAGCTTCTTACCAACCTCATAGGATGAGTCTTGAATCATTGGATTTGATCCTATGCTTGTTGTTTCAGATACTATTGAAGAAGACTCATCATCAACATCATCACCATCATCATCACTTTGATTGTCTGAATTCTGTGAGGCATAGAATTAAAAAATTAAAAATTAAAAAAAAAAATCTCTGAATTCTGTGAGGCATAGAATTAAAAAATTAAAAATTAAAAAAAAAATCTCATATTTCATATATAACATTCAAATTTTGATTATTTACTACACTAACATACTATTTTCTTCATTTTTTAATTATCAATCATATATTAAAACCGTCTATTTTATTTTTATTAAATTCTCAATAATTTAGCCGCAGCACATGCAAATACATGAATTCTAAAGTTAAATAATAATACTAATAATTTGAGTATTAGTTTCATAAATAAGAAAAGTTTTTATTATGTGCTCAAGTATTTAAAAAAAAAAATTGTTGTTATTGTACCTTATCCAATTCAACCTCAATTATGGTGATTGCTAGGCGCAACCTTCCAGTTTTAAGTGTTAGCCACTTCTCATGCCTATACCCACTTTTGAGATCAGTGATATTTATGGACCAACTTCTGCAAAAGGGTAAAAAAACGAAAGAGTTGAGAAAATGGGCAGGCATAAGTTAGAACTTCGTCACAACATTTGATAATAGTAACAAACCCTAGCATGTTATCAAAGATGTGATCCTTGTCATGAACTTCAATGGTCAACTTTTTACATGCCTCCCATGAAGTAATAGGAACTTTAAATTCTTCAAGCCATTTAGGGGACGCAGTTTTCCTTTGAATCTTAGTCTGGAATCTGTAAGGACCAAGGTGACCCTTCACATATGGATCTGCTAAGCCTGCAAGATTATGAGGTGTAATTTCTTTGCCTAGTCATGATAGGAAAAAATTATGAGGTGCTTATGAGAAAGATTTCAAAAGTGCACACAGTCAACCAAATTCTAACACGTGGCATCTTGCACAAAGCTGTACAAGCTACTGATTGATTGACTAAGTGGACCTACCGCACTTTCCTCATCAAAAGAAAAAACCTACCATTACTATCTGATGGCTGCATTTCAACTGCTTCGATGACCTCCACTTTGGCAAAAGCAATAGGACTTTTCACATCAACAGTGAACCAACTTTCTGTAAAATTCAACAACGATAAACTGTATTGTTTTCTGAAACTTGTAAACAGAATGATATTTTTCTTCTCCAATGGTATTTTGTACTAGCAATTAAAAAAATTATTATTATTATTATTATTATCATTCCATTCGAATGCAATTTCTATATTTTCGTGAGAGATACAAGGTCATACTGCTGAATTTAGACTGGCAGAATTGTTCTACAGAATTGAACACCATAAACACGAGAAAGTTCTTTTTGTGTTTGGGGGAAAATACAAATGATAGACAAAACCAATAAATTCAGAAGAAGGGACTACTTAGGGCTAGTTTGTTTTGAGGCAAGTGATTGGAAGTGGTTGAAACTCGTTTATGAAATTAAATCCATGCATTTGTTTGGTAAAATTAATTTCTTTATATTTTCTGCATCTCATAATAAATACTTAATGGTGAGAAAGATAGTCTCAAACTTCAAATCTATTCATTTTTCAACAATCATGCTTCATAAAACCAAAGTAGGAAGCTAGGGGAGTAAGAATCATTTCCAAAAAGAGAACATAAATGATGGATTTACTCTTTTACCATGACATAGATAGTTAAATAAGATGGAAAGTATTGTTTGATTATTTTTCCTCTATTAATTAATTATTAGATATTATTTTCCTTCTCATGAATCACTGAATAAGGATGAATGGATAATGAAAATTTTTGAAGTTGTCCCCCAAATAGTTGAATTAGGAGGACACTTATCTTTCCATCTATTAATTGATTATTACGAATTATCTTCCTCTTCATGCAGCACTTAGGAATCACGAATGGAGAATAATTCCCATAACTGACCCCAAAGAGTTGAGATAAGAAAGGGTAACAGAACTACGGCATGCATTTCTTTTTTAAATTAATTTTAAAAATGATAATACTGAATACTTACAGACCAAGAAAGAAACTTTATGGTGAGAAAAAAAATTCTAATAAAAATCTTAAGGTGGCATGAAATTTTAGTTTGTCTTTTTCTCACTAGTGAAAGAAAGGTAAATGTGGTGGTGTCAATATAAAGGTTAACAATAAAATCAAACATAGAGTGGATTAATCCTCAATAGAATCAAATCCAAACAAGCTTTCATAATTAAATATAAGTTACCTGAGTCCATTGATGCGAATTTCTCTGTATCAATAACCAGCATGTTTGGCTGAGAGAGAAATGTGTGTATATTAGAAACCAGCTATATACCATAAAAAAGTGTATCAGAAAAAGAAAAGCTTCATGTTTATAATTATGGGAATTTATGAAAAGTAGATCGCACCATCTTTGTTCCAAGGCATCTTAACAATAATATAACAAATGTAAAACCACAAACAAGATATTCAATTCCCATATTAACAAGAGGAACTTATTTGGTTGAAGAATCAAATATACAACTCACCTCAACCAAAGTTTGCTCAAATGCAACATCAATAATTTTATCCTACAGAATCAGAATAAACATTGGAAATCTATTTTCAGGTTTCCGAATTGGCAGTGGAGGACAAACCAGTTCTTGTCATTTTAAAAAATCTTACCAGCCAGCTTGCAATTCCTGGAAGATCAGTAACATCAATGCCATGATGGAAAATTGGTTTGACAGTTATCTGAATGTAAGGTGGCTCAATAAAGCAAACTCGAACACGTCCTATAAATGGCCATCGTTGAATAAACTTCACTCCAACCAAGACCTACACAGAAAAAAAACCTTTGGATGAAATTACTCAAGAGTTTGACGGAGGGTCAGGTTTAATCTCTCTTTAAGTAATTAACATCACGTTTATGGAGAAGAAAATATACTTATCTTTTTTTTTTTTTCAATTATGAAGAGATACAATAAAAATCCTGTCACCACAAATAAAACATAAAACTGCCAGAGGACTACCAGAGTTTCAAATAATGCAGCTCTTTAAGAAAAAGAGGCAATTTTAACATGTGTGCTCTTAACTCTCAGCAATAACCTTAATGAGGAATGATAGCAAAAGGAGATATGATGAAATAACCATGTTCAAAATAATATTGAACAAGGCTAGATAAGCAAACGAGAGGCATATCCATTATATACACATTTAAAGTTATGAATGGTGTGCTTGATTAACCATTCCACTCAATAAAGCGTTTAACCCCCATGGTCGAGAATTTACATTATGTTTTGAAGGCATAAGAAAAATGTAGGTTGATTTGGGAATATGGATAAAAGTGCATGGCCATGGGTTTGTTACCCCTCAAGTAAATAAGAGATCTTTTTTGATAGCTTAATGACATCAAATAAAAATTTTAAAGTAATGTCTACTATCCAAAGGGGTGATTTTATTAGATCTTTCTCTTTATTTTAAAATATTTATTTGTTTATTACATTGTTACTTTTAAAACTATAATAATGGGCTTTATACAATGAATTCAATCAATGCAATCCAATTGGAGTTCCTCTTAAAAAACTCTCTTCCTTATCAATTGTCATGTTTTTTTTTTTATTTTAATTTATTTTATTAATTTTAAACAATCAATTAGAGTTTTTGTAACTTGAATTGAATCAATGAAATCCTATAGGAAATCCTCCTAAATATAACATTGTTTTCTCCATTAATTTACTTGAGAACTCCCAAATAGGCACTCTAGTTCTTATTTCATGCAAGCACTGATTTGTCATTGTAAAGTAAATACTATTGAAGCAATGTTTACATTGCCTCTATGGAACCTAGGTTTTTTCCGTGAAAACGACCGCCTTGCAAATGCAATGGTAAGGTTGCCTCAGCAACTCTTAGGCCCTAGATAAGTGGAGTTCCATGTGTTTGATATGCCATTTAGAATAACACTTGGACCTAGAGAACACTAAGGAAACTTCATCCATCTAATGGAGAAAGCTTGGAGCATGAATGGAACATCATATACCTCTTATACATTCCATCCACCAAAACCTTAATCCTTGCTCATCCAAGAACATGTGCCAAAGCTCTCTCCTCTCTCCAACCAACATTATACTCCAGCAAAATCCATTAACCATCACAACACCTATATATAAAAAGGTTGGCTAAGAAAAACCTTAGGCCTACATACTGAATCATGGATCATTAACTATAAATATAAGACCTCTATCATGGGTTGTATAACTTTGCAAGCTCTGCTAAAAAACTGAATGTCCAGAGAATTAACTTTATGTAAAATAAATGGATTTCTCCAAAATTTCAATGATATGAAAAAATTCAGAATGCTCCTACTCTAGATGCTGACCTATAATTTGTACAAAAACAAATATCAGCTAACAAAACTTTTCTAAAAAACTAGAACTTACCTTTCCTTCAATACGCATCCCTTTCACATGCATTTTTGCCCATATTCCAAAACCCAACCTCTTCCTCAACTTAACAGCAATAATCGCACTCATATCATCTGCGGCCAAAAAATTTAATCCCAGCTCCAGGAGCTGACCAAGTCAGTTTCTTAAAATTTGAACATTTATGCCAAAAATTAAACAAGAGTAGAACAAAAAAATTAAAAGAAATGCATACCAAATGATCATCACCAGTTGATTCACGAAGAACCCGTACCTCCGTAAACATGGGTGGATTCCTACCCAAGTATAGGTGCTGAACAACTGCTTTTTTCTGGAAATCATTTGGAGTTAATGTATGTGTATCCAACCAAAGACTTTTAAGCACGAAGTATACATACTATGGATCATGGAGTGCAATAAAATGGGTTATTTGCTAGCAGGATTCTCCCAGAAAACTTCAAACACGAAGGTGACAATCATGATGTTTTTCAAGTAAACATGAACTAAAAAATGTTTGAACTATAACATTTTCTGAAGCTTGAGTTATGTTACATGAAAAAACATAAATCTGTTGCTTATAGCATAACGGGAATCATGAGAATTTTGCAAGAAAAAAAGGTAAATTTTGCCCCAAAAAGAATTCCTATACAATCCCATGCTACTAAATTTAGTCCGTATGGATGTTAAATTAGCTACGAAAGGAGAGAATACCGCAGTCCAAGGCTTGAATTTGTCTAAGAACCACGGTATGATGGGTAAAAGGAACTGTTGTGATGCAATTTGCTCCATACATATTGGCCAAACCTTCTCAACTGTATGATTCAACCATCTCACGGATTCTGAATCTGACAAAAGCTGGAATCGAAAAGGAATAAACAAAAAACAGAATAATCGTGGTACTAGCAATAATTCAAGAGAAAAAAGACAAATAAAGGCATAAAACGATTAAAAACAATAATGTACAAGTAAAAGAAGGTGAAATTTCATACCCTTTGTCTATTGGCATGTTTTCTTTCCTCGTTCTGAAGCCGCCTCCAAAGTCTTACTGAACATCGTTGATTGACCTAAAAGTATAATTAAATATCATATATGTTCTCAGAAAAGCCGTCTTATCATGGTTTACACAGACTCCGCAATTTAAATTTTGATGAATGAATCGCTAGCCCACAACTAATGTTTAAATCACTTGAATCTGTCAAATCTGCAGGCTAATGCCTGAAGAGCAAATTTCACTACCTCACTCAAGTTAGCACAGGAAAAATTACTTGAAACAAGCGGAGAACGCTGTACCTTGTAGAGATAGAGGAAGGAGAAGAAGAAAACGAAAGGGTGGTCTAGGTCGAAGTGGTTAAGGATGAAGAGGAGGAACAGAACCAGGGCGACGTGATACATAACGGAAGTCTCAGCAACGGCCATCGTCGCCGGCGTAAACAATTGAGAAACGATACGAATGAAAAATCCAGATCTGAGTAGTTATAAATGAAGAGTAAGTTTGGTAATCACTCGCCAAGTTTAAAAAATAGGAACAAAGCGCGCTCACTTTTGACTGGAAGAGATCGGAGAAGCAGTCGCTGCTGACGGGCTGAAGAACTTAGGGCATCTCCAACCGAAAACTTCATTTTTCACCAAAACTCCAAAATGGCGTGGTGATGCTACAATCGAACGCCATTTTAGGTGTTTTTGAGAAGGTAACGATCGCCCTCCCTTTCGCGCGTTTTTCCGGTTAATATCTAATAATTTCATTATAATTATAATAAATGAGATTCTTATAATATACATTATAACAAATTAAAAATTTTAATATAATATATAACTTTATAATATTAAATTTAGGGTTTATGTGTAATAAGAATAATATTTAATATAATATATAAATTTATATTATTAATTCATATAATATACATTATAAAAAATAATATACATTTAAAATCATACATACGATCTAAATTTTGTACTGTACTATAGGTCAGTTTCCTTTAAATAGAAGAGTCTTTGCAAAAATTTTTCATTCACTTTCATATTCATTTCAAAATCTCTAGAGCTCATATCTTAGGAATGGCTGGTTCAAGAAAACTACCCCACACTTCAAAGTGATCTTCTTCTAAGACTATTGATGATAACTTCTTATCCAAATAGAATGAGAATGTCTTCTTTAGGTATTTTGCGGCTAAATTCACCCCTTCCCGACTTCTCATACAGAGTGATATTTATTTTTCAATCATGCCCTTATTTGCTTCTACTCAACTTTCATTTATCTTTACTCTCATATATGCCAACCACAAAAAGACTTTCCAATACTTTTTGGCCAACATGCGAGTAAATCAAGATCACTCTGGGATTACTTCCTATATTCAGAAACAACGAGTAAAAATTATAAAGAAAGATTTAGGCAACTTTCTTCACTTGAGAACCCAAGGGATTATAGCCCATACACTAATCTCTAGAGTCGACTATGATTAGTCTGAAATTAATCAAACTCTTAGAGGTATCGCCCAAGTGAGTCATTTATCTCTTGTTTACACACTCAATCAGAATGCCTAGATCATCCAGAACATTTTGAGAACTTTGATTATTCCAAAAGCTGGTGATCGCATAAATATGACTTCACTTTTGTCCACAGTCACTTATATGATTATGACTAAAAAGCCTTTTGATGAAGTCTAACTCATTGTGGATTATATTTATAATATTTCTGAAATTGGACTTCCACATCATAAGAGAAAAAAAATGTGGCTTTAGGACATCTAGTTGTCTATATCTTATAAAAGAAGTATAATATTAACCATCTTGATCCTCCATTAAACTCCCTATCTACTTCACTGGTGCATCTTTTCAGGCACTTTTTAGGAGAGATTAGAGATTTGAGAGTGATGATTCAGAGGGAGAAGGGGGAGCTCCTACACCTACACCTACACCTACTCCTAGACCTGATTAGCATTTCTATTAAGAAATGGTCCAGCACTTTGATAGAGTGGAAATTCATTTTGATCAACGCTTTGATCAAATTGAGAATCACTTAAATCAACAGGACACAAGATATTATGAAGACATGGGTTAGATTTGTGATCAATTTGATACGGTGAACACCAATGTAGCCATGATGAATAATTATTTTTCAATGTTCAACCCACCACCTCCTCCAGAACAAGGATCCTATGATTTCTAGATATACTTCTTGTCATTATTACTTATGAGTTTTTGTGTTTGCTTTTTTGATATTTCTTCTATGAGTTTAGTATTTTAATATGTTGTTTTAAATCTCCGTGATGATGTTGTTGATGTTGTTATGTGGAATGAAATGAGAAATGTGATTGTATGTGCTCCTTGATATCATTGGAATGTCACTTGCATTGAATTACATTTCTTGAAATGTTTATGTTTTTAATAATAAAAAAAAACTTTAGTAGTTGATTAATGAAATGGTTTATCAATTACTTTGCTCTACAAATTAATTTTCTTACAAAATTTAATTTTTCAAAAATTTAAATTAAAATTATAACTAGATTTACATAAGAAAATCAATTTCATGTTCTTATAGACAAACATATCTAAGCTATAATTGTTGCAAGATTGATGTCTTATTATTATTTTTTCTTTTTCAATATTTTTATTTTTTGTTATTAGTGGTATTTGAATTTAGATTACTAATATTGAAAAGACCTGAAAAGTAAAAAAATAAATAAAAGATGCACAAAGCATGTACAAATAAAAAAGATGCGCAATAGTTCGCAAAGTAAAAAAAAAAGCACACAATTAGCACAAATAGAAAAGATGAACAAAGTGTGTAATAAATATTTGAAAAAATACACAATGTTGTCAGTTGAAAACATTATATTTTCTTTCCTTTATCATTCAATCTCTAATCCCAATCCATCTAATTAACAATCATATTCTATATTGAATTCGAAATTAACTAATCTTTATTTCGTCATTTTTGCAATTATTATTTTTATTTAATTTATCTAACATGAATAATAAACCTAGTTGACTTTTCTTATCATTGTTATTCTTTGATTTAACATTTTAAAAATTTTCTTTTTAGTATTACAAAATTAATATTGTACTTGTAATTAATTTAAAATTATTTTCTTCTTCAACTCTTTTGGTTTATCTATAGAAACCTTTCATTTTAAGAACTACTTCCCTTTTTATTGTTATCAAAAGGGGGAGTTATATTATTATTTGATGATTGATGTATGTGTGCATTTTTTGTATTTTTATAATATTGTTTAATGATTGATGCATGTGTGTTGCATGTGTGCATGTGTTATATTGTGTTTGTGTGCGTTGTTTATGCATGTATTCTTTTTTTTTTTTTGTCTTTATTTTTTGGTGTTCGTAGTTAGTTTTTATTTCTTTTTAATTTTTAGGGTTGTTATTTTTAATCTTCATGGGAATCTCTTATTTTTCTTTAATGGGTCATTCATTTAGGGGATCTAAGGAGAAAATTTATTTGAATGTTAACTCAAATAATAATTGTTTTGCCACCATAAAAAAGGAGAAGATTGTTGCAACATAGTTTTCATAACTATGTTTTTATATCATGTGTGTTTTTTATGATTCCAAAATATTATTGTATTGATTACTGTTTCTCCTAACATATATTAAAAATATTGCTTTTGTTGTTTGTGTGTACAAATATTTCAGAAAAATCATACTCCATACTGTTGAAGACTTCAAGACAGATTAGATTAGGGTTTATTGTATTTGAAGTCTGTACTTTTTATATTTTCTCTTAAGTTAGAGATAAAGTGATTGTAATTAGGTAACCGTGCACACACATACTGTGGGAGTGTAAAAATTTATAATTTTTAAACTAATCGTACTATACAATTTTGGATCATACGGAATGATTTGACCTGATCATTCCTTCAAAAGTAGTTTAATCAAATCGGGTTTGAAAATTTTTTCTAAGTAATGTTCGTACTATACAAAGTTTCCTTCGTACAGACGACATTCATAGTACGAAATTGGTGCGTATCTTTTCATCCATACAAACAAGTAAATTTTTTGAATTGTTCGTACAATACAAGCATGGGTTTGTACAGATGACATCCATATTACGAAATTGGTGTGTATCATTTCATGAACATGTAAATTTTTTGTACTGTTCGTATATATGAACTTGGGTTTATACAAATGACTTCCAGAATACGAAAAGGACTCGTCCATTTTCATACTGAACTAAATATGATTTGATTAAAATAGTTCGTACTATATGATATCGGGTTCATACAAATGACTTCTAGTGTACGAAATCAGTTCGTATAGAATCGTATCAAATGATTTGTTTCAATTTTGAACTGATCATATTATACGATGTCAATTCATACAGACGCCAATCAGAGCACAAAATTGGTTTATACAGGATCGTACAAGCAAATTTTGTACTGATCGTATATATGATGTACAATTATGCTACACGATCATGGACGGTCAAATTGAAATTTTCAATTTTTTGGATGGTTTTTCATGCCTTTCATATATAAAGTCCAAAAAACGGACTGTGGATGAATCCTTCTTCATATTTTCTTTGAGAGCAAGTGTAAGAGTGCTTTGGGAGAGTGTTTGAGAGAGATCTTACAGGTGGAATTTGTGAAGGGTTCACAAAGTTATCCAAAGGTGAGAATCTCTTTGTAAGTTTGTCAAATCTCTTCCTTACTTCTTTAAAGACGCTCGAGAGAAGATCTTTGGAGAATATATGGTACTCTACCGACACCAAGAGGGTGTGGAAGGATGTTGGTTCTCTGCCGACACCGAGAAGGTGTGAAAGGACATCGATTCTCTGCTGACACCAAGAGTATGTGAAAGGACGCCGATTCTCTATCAATACTTGGAGGGTGTGAAAGGATGATGGTACTTTGCCGATTCTTAGAGGGTGTAAAAGGATGACGGTACTCTGACCCATCGAGGATTGGCGGAAGAGAGGGTAATTATAAATGCTTCTCCACCTTGCTGTGGGAGCAAAATGAGAGTCACTTTGATAATAATGCAATACCTGAAGATGGAGTCTTTAGGAAGTGAATGTAGGTCTAGTTGGACTGAACCACTACAAATTTCTATGTTTTTATTTTACCGTATTTTTAATTTCTATAATTTTAATTTTGTGGTTAAAAAGATTTTATTTTGTTAAAACTTTTATTGTGCATAAAATTATTAAAAAATAGTTTTCTGTAAAAATTTATAAGAGTTTTTTAAATAATCAATTCACCCCCCCCCCCCCCTCTTGGTTAGCATTGAGATAATTATAATAGGTCTAACAACCAATATAGACTTTCATGAAGAAAACTCAAAGGTGGCTAAGGATGGCGATGTCGTAAGTACCATAAATGATAACTTCTTAATCATTTTCAGGAAGAATTTTTACTTCCCTAATGATCATGTAATGAAGGTGCCTGCAAATCCAAATAATGCTTGCTCTCCTCCTCTAGGTTTTTTGATGGTGTATGAGTTCAGTTTGCGAGCAGGGTTACGATTTCCCCCTCACCCATAGTTGATTGACATTTCATCAACATATGGAGTGATTTTGTCCTAGTTTTATTATAGATTCGTATCTATCATAATGATCCATGTTGATTATAATAAGATTGATCATATTTTTAGAGATCGTGAGGTGGTATTATCTCCAATGTGCCTTTCTCGAATGAGTCATCTTATTAGTGATACGCAAGGTCGTATCTCTTTCAGATCCATATGGTTCGATATTCGCACTTGAGATTTATCAAAGAACTAGGTTAGTGATTTCTTCTTTGTGTATAATGACTAAAATCTTTTAGAAAATGGGGAAAGCTGAACGATTTTTCCATTCCTCTACATATTGGAGCATAGGATTTACTAAAGATGATTAACCTTCCTTATGTAGACACCCTTCATTATGAGGTCCATTATTTGAGTAGATATATAGATGAGGAGTATTTATTTAAAGAGGGACTATCTACCCATGCAGGGAGATATCATGCGCATATATTAAAGAAGTCTGCCAAAGTCCTGGAGGTAGCTATCCACATTTCGAAGGTTCCTCCTAAATGATCAGGGAATGAAGGTGATCTGAAGGCATCTAAGAAGAAAAATGTGGAGGAGATTTTGACAAAAAAAGGAAAAAGTCACCCTTCTTCTCCATCAAAGTCACATATTCCAAAAGATGTTTTAAAGTACCAATGTGTTGGCCATTGACGAGCTAAGGAATTAAAAAGTTCCCTTTTTCTTTTTTTGCTTTTTATATTTACACTTTTATAAGGATATGTCCCTTTTAAATTTTTTTCTTATTGTTTTAGCTGGTGCAACATATAATTCTTGAAATTGAAATGATCAAGACCTTGAAAGATTAGAATAATGAGTTTATGAAGGTCAAATATCTTCAGGAAGAGTACAAGAAGAAATATGATGGCAAGATCAGGTAGATGAAGTTTATGGAGGAGTAGCTAGTAGAATGCAGAGCAAAATTAGCTACTATGGTGACTTCAACCTCTTTACATAATTAATAGATTGATTGTCTTCATATTGAGCTGGTGGATGCACAGGTGACGATCAATCAATATGTAAAAGATCGAAAAATCCTTGAGGAGTAGATAGCAGCTATTAAAAATAAGAACAAAAAGCTCCAGTGTTTACTATCTGAGAAGAAAACCCAGTCCAAATTAGAACATCAGCCTTCCAGAGTCATAGAAGAATTCAAGAAGTCTATTTCCTTCAAGATGATTGTCAAGGATCAGGTTCAGAAAGCTCGTGATCATATATATATGATGTGGAGGTGAATGCCTTGAAAGTGGAGTGCATGGAGGAAGGCTTTATCAGAGATTTTCTAAAAGGTGTCTGTCTAGTGCATCGTAAAACTTGAGTGGAGGTTGAGGGGTTGACACCTAGCCAGACATCTGGTGACACTTCTTTAGATTCAGATAGTGATGAGATCAAAAGTGATTTGAAGAATACCTTTGCTCTTGAGGATGATGCTGATGTTGAGATTCTATAGTATTTTTTTGTTATTGGTTCTACCACTTTATATGTTTTAGTGATTATTATTACATGTACTTAGTGGTGATATTTTCATATGATGTATATAATATGTTCAGTGATATAACAATAAGTTGTTAATGTTCTTTTCTTTTCTTTCTCATATGCATATGAAATTTACTTAGTTTTATTTCAATTTCAATGATGAGAAATATTTTAATTGGCTATTTTGACTTGAGTGAATGTGAGAGACATCCTCTTTAGATGTTTAACCTATCCGAGGTTATTAGTCAAAGAATTTGCTTGATGACATTAACGTGTTTGAAAGATGTCATATCAAATCCGCCTTGGGTTGTTAGTCAAAGCATTTGCTTGAAGACATTAACTTGTATGGCAGAGATTAGATCAAATCTCCCTGGGATTAATCATCTAGTGATTTAAATACAATATACATTATGTATTTCTCGATTCATAGATAATGAATAAAATTCGTTCTTCGTTTATCCTTTTTAAAGAAGGAGATAATATCAGAATAAAGTGAACATCACATTATTATATTATATAAGACAGTGCAACAATTCTCTAGTATAATCTTAGAGAAATAAGAGCTAGAAGAGTTTTACCACACTCAACATAGAGAAGAGACATATGGGGACTACACAAAAACTTGGGAGAAAATACATAACACAAGACAAGCAATGCATTCAACATCTGCTGATAATACTTACGAAGATTTCCAATGTTCTAGGTTCAAGTGAGCATCTTCCCATTAGCATCCTTTAGTTTGAAAGTGTAAGGCTTGACCATAACTGCCACCAACTAAGTACCCTCCTAGAGGGGAGAGAGTTTATTGCACTGAGTGTCTTTTTCCAGCTACTTCAATGCAGTGCAGAACTAGATTTCCAATGGAGATATGTCAAGGTTTCACCCTCTAATTGTACTGACAGGAAACACTTTAGTGATATGCAGTGGTCCTGGTTGAAGCTACATATCTTTCTTCTAGGAGAAGATCCAAGTTGTTTCTGAGATTCTCCTCATTGTTATTAAAGTCAAAAGTTTTAACTCTATGACTTGGGACTTCAATATAAACTGATATGAATGCTTATATTCCAAAGCAGAGGTTGTATGTAGGAGTTATAGCGATGATTCAATAAGCCCAGATGATAATTGGGAGTTCTTCAGCCCAATGCTCCCTAGCATTCCCTAGGTGTGTCTTCAGCCCTTTCAGAATTGTTTGATTTGTAACCTCCGTTTGCCCATTTTTCTAAGGATGGATGACATTTGTGTGGAATAGCTTAACATGAAAATCCTTACAAAAATATATAAAGATTTTTGTAGTAAATTGAGTCCCATTGTTGGTGATGACTCTTGCAGGAATACCAAAATGATAAATTATGCTCTTTCATAGGAATTATTTGGCATTGGCTTAAGTAATCTTTGTTAGAGGTTCTGCCTCCACTCATTTGGTGAAGAAATCTGTAGCAACAATGATGAAGTTTTGTTGTCCAATGGCTATAAAAAAGGGTCTCATTATATCTATCACCCATTGGGCGAAAGGCTATGGGCTCTGAAGTGATGCAAGCTCTAAAGTAGGTGTGTGGGTGAGATTGGATTGCAATTGGCAAATTTTATACTTTTGAGTGAATTCAAGTGTGTCATTTTTCATTATAGGTTAATATAATATCGGCCTCATGATTTTGTATGATAATGCTCTTCCTCCCAGATATTCACCGCTTACCTTTAAATGAACTTCTTGGAGTGTATATTCAGCTTCTAAATGTGGGAGATATTTGAGGTATGGTCAAGTGAAGGCTCGTTTATACAACTCGCCCCAATAATAGTGAAGTTTGTCACTTGTCTTCAAAGTCATGCTACAACTACGAGGCCTTCAGGTAGCACTCCATCTTGCAAGCAGGACAAGATGGGATCGATCCAAAAAGTCTCTCTTGGTTCATCGATTGATTGTATGACACACAGATCTTCTAGACATCTCTAGATGTTGATGTAGCAAGTTTAGAAAGAGCATATGCTTGTATATTTTACTCTCGGAGAATATGAATGATCCGATGCTCTTTTATGGGCTAAGAGTAATTTTACAATATTACAGTGCTGGGCCACTTGCGGATTATTAATGTCAAACTCCCCCTCCAACTGAGAGGAAACCAATTACAAATTAGTGTGGACCACCAAGTTTTACACTTTATAATAGATTGCCAGCTTTAATCTGGTAATAAAGGCCTTATACTCTATTATGTTATTTATTGCAGAAAACTTAAATCGGAGCCCATACTCAAGGGTAACTTACTATGGAAAGATCAATAGAATTCCTACCCCACTACTAGAACTTTCAGAAGCTCCATCAATATATAATAGCTAGTATTGGGGAGAAGGTGAAGCACTCAGTTGATTGTAGGATACAAGGATGATGCATTCTACTACAAAATCTACAAGTACCTGAGATTTAATATTGAGTCTATGCAAGTAGTGGATATCAAACTCTCTCAGTTCCACATACCACTTGATTAGTCTGTTAGTTGCTTTTGGCTTTTGCAGGATATTTCTTAACAGTAGATTTGTATATACTATAATTATATGGGCTTAAAAGTAAGGGCGTAATTTTTTAGTAGAGTAAAATAAGGTTAATGTTATTTTATTAGTAAGTGGATAATGTCCCTCTATTTTATACAATATTTTATTGACGTAATAGATGGGATGTTACACAACATTTTCCTCTCGCACTAAGACCAAGTTGATAGCCTGGGCAGAAATAGTCAGATACAAATACAACTCCAGTGTTTATTTGGAAAGTAGTGGCGCTGATGCCAAATATTTTTATAGCTGCTCGAAAGCTTCTTGGTATGTATCAGTCCATTAGAATCCTGAGCTACGAGCACCTCTGAGTATCTTGAAGGAGTGCAAATATTTATCTCCTAAGTGGGCTAGAAAATGAGATAGCACTGTAATCCTTCCATTTCATCTCTGGACTTCCTTGATATTCTTTAGGGGCACCATATTCCTTAGTGCCTTAATATTCTTAGAATTGGCTTCAATCCCTCGATAGGTTACTATGAACCCTAAAAATTTTTTGGAGGCGACTCTAAATTAAGACTTGGTAGGGTTGAGTCACATGTTGTAGCATCATAGCAGGTGGAAGTACTATTCTAAGTTAGATATATGTTAAGATTTTTTGAGACTTTTCAGTAACATATCATCAACAAATACCTCCATAGTGTGCCCAATAAGGTCTTTAAAACCTTATCCATAAGACGATGATATGTTGCTATTGTATTTTTAAGCCCAAATGACAAGACCAGATAACAGTATAATCCCTTATATATTTGAAAAGTTGTTGCCTCCTCCTCCATAGGATCCATTTTTATTTGATTGTAGCTAGAGTATGCATTTATAAATCTTAGCATATGATGTCTAGTGGTGGTATCGACCAACTGGTCAATACAAGGAAGCGGAAAACTATCATTGGGATAAGCTTTATTAAGATATGTATAATCCACACACATTCTCCAAGCTCTACTAACCTTCCGCACCATGATGATGTTTGCAAGCTAAGTGGGATAGTACACTTCCCATATAAATCCAACCTCTAAAAGCTTATCAACTTCATGTTCGATTGCTTATTGGAAATTTGGTGTAAAGTTTCATTTCTTCCGGATCACTGGTTTGCACTTCGGGCTGACTTTGAGTGAGTGCACGATCACTTCAGTGTCGATTCCTGACATATTTGCTGGACTCCATGAAAAAACATCTTGATTTCTATATAGAAAATCTACATATTTTTTTATTCTCTTCATTTGAGAGAAGAGATCTAATCTTCAAGTATAACTAGGAGGTTGATTGTCCCTTCCACTCGTACGGGTCGATTATCAAACACATATAGTGGGCCTACGGAGGGTTGAAGCTTCTTTGTGTTGAGACCCATATTGAGAAAAATATAGTAGAATAAGACTTCCACGGAGCTCCAATTATCTACCAAAATTATTTTGGCATTGTAACACGGGTCACCTATCCTTGCATTAATCACTAGCAGATATTGATGAGAAGTTTTTACTCCCTCCAAATTAGAATCATCAAAGGTAATATAATAATTAATTCAATACTTCTTTGGTGTTGGGTTTTCATCTACATCCAATAAGTCTTGATTAGGCAATAAGGGGTCTCTTACAATGGTTTCAACCTCCCCAAATGTTTGATGATTATTCAACAGTTGTATTTATTGTTGATGATTTTTTCCCCCAGTGGGACGAGTCTCATCTCGAGCAGGTGGATCTTGAATAAATCGTCAAAGGTAGCCTTATCTGATGAGTCTCTCAATTTCCTCCTTGAGCTACTTACAAGTTTCAGTGGTGCGTCCATGACTATTATGGAAATGACAATATTGATTCTGATTTCCTGTATTTGGTTTTAAAGGATTGGGGCACTTAATATTTTCTAGATCTCGGATGATCATCAACACATTTACTCGAAACCCATTGAGTTGTGTATACTCCTCTTGTTGTCGAGGCTCCTGTCATGGTAAAGGGGGTCTAGGAGGCAAATTATTCATCCTTTATTTCTTTCATTGTGAGAACGAATTATCCACTCTTGGTGCACTTTTATGCTTTTCATTTATTTGCTCAAACTACTTTCTGTGAGCATTAATGGCTCCATATGTAGAGATTTTTGACTCCATACGATGGATCAAGTTGACGTATGAATAAACTGTGTCTCGCATGAGTGCTGAGTAAAATGGACTAGGACAGAGGCCTCAAAAAAAAAACTCATCTCAGTAATTCAAGATTTACTCCTGAAATTTGCTGAGCCTTGGTGAAAAATTATTAAAAAAACTCCTTTAGTGATTCTCATTCATTTTGGCGGATCCTAGAGAGGTGAGAAGAATCTTTAGTAATTCTTCGATTGGTGACTAATTATTTAACAAATACTTTGGCTAATTTGACGAACGTGAGAATGGTTCTGGTTGGAAGCGAATAGAATAATGTTCGGGTTGCCCCTTCAGGGTGGCAGGAATAAACTGACAAAGAAGTGCGTCTGAGGCTCACTGGATATGCATGATGGTTCTATAATGATCAATATACTTGCATGGGTTGGAAGTCTCGTTGTAAGAATCGATGCTCGGTAGTTTGAATCCAGCCGGAATTGGGTGTTGAAGGATGGCTTCAATCAAGGGTGACGAATCTTGGAAGTCCCACTAACGAAGAGATTATCTTACACCTCCCATGGGGAACTCTTCTCGAACCAATTTTCATAGTTCATTCCATAGGGCATTGTAAGGGGCTCAATAATGTGCGATCGGGCTTTGTCCTTGGGGACGTCCAGAGGAATGAGAGGTTGCCAACCTGTGCGTGAAGAATGTTTAGAGTTTGCTATGTCATTAAGTTCGTTGTCTTGATGTGATGAAGGATGCCTCCTTGGCGGAGGAAGAGGAATATCTTCATGATGATGTTCGGGTTGAACATCTTTAGCCAGTGGTGGATCTCGAGGGAGAAGAATCTCTTCATGTGGTGCTAGTGCCAGTTGCCGAGTCTCTCGCATGAGTTGAAGCATCTCATTCTGATATTCCTTCATCTTCTAGACGTGATCTTCCAAGGATGATCATGATGCCCCTTCCCCGGCATGGTTTTCACACACCGGGGTGAAAAGAGGCCGATGCTAGGCATTCCAAATTCATGGACTGATTCCTAGATTGGTGTGTGTTGGAGCGGGAGGCACCCAATATGCGATTGCTACGCCTGTTAGCCATCACAGTTGTACTTAGGATAGTGAGATTGGATTTCCCACAGACAGCGTCAAATTGTTACAGGCTAGAATATACGCTACGATAAACTTATAATATTTTGTCTTAGCATTGTATGAATATCCAACACACAAATAGAAAAAAAAATAACACCAGTTTTTTTATGTGGAAAACCCAAGAAAAGGAAAAATCCACGAGGCCACTCCTAGTTGAAATAATTTCACTAGCCTTTAAATAGATTACAAGTTTCAGACTTGCTTTAAAGTTGAGGACGATCAACTTACAATTGTCATTTGTCAAGTTGAAGTCCATCTTTTAGCTGGCGGCCGGGCAGAAGTTTGGCGTCAGTCGGCTGTCGGGAATAAGTCGGCGCCGGGCAAAAATCTGACTTCGCGTGAAAATCTGGCATCAGTCGATGGTCGAGTACAAATCCGATGTCGGGTGGCGGCCGGTTGGATGTCTGACGGTGGTAAAGGAAGAGTATGGTGGCAAGAGAACTCAAGTTTCTCTTCTTCCTTCTCTCTTCTTCTCTTCTTGCTTGGGTCACCTTTCATGAGAAATGAGAGACCTATTTATAATTTTATAAGAGTAACATGACCAGTAAATAGGAGAAAGATCAAAGATGAATTGGGAGTGGTTTGAATGGACTGCCGATGTTGAATCCCTTGATCATAGATTATTTTTTAGGCATTTGAATGTCTTAATGATATCAAAGTTTGGCGATCTTGGGCTCGTTGGATTCATCTCATCGAGCCGCTCGATTCTACTATAAGCACATCATGTTTTAAAAACAATTTGGTAATCCAAATTATGATTTGAAGCTTTCAAATGTGCTTGGGTCTTCGATTTGAACTCATCTTGGCTCGAATTGAGTTGAATTTGATGTCGTTGGGTTCATATTTTTGAGATGTTCAATTCAACTATAAGTTTGCTGAACTTGGAGTTCATATGATCTCGAATTTAATTTTTGAAACTTCTAACTTGATTTTGCCTCAAGATTCATGCCCAATCAAGATATTTTTTTTTATGATATATCAATAATATTATTTGGAGGAGGCAATTGTAATCTAACAAAAATTGAATGTTATCATAAATGCAACATCAAGGCCGGATAGATTATCTGATGAAGTGGAAAAACTTCGCTTCTAGTTCATCGTCCATTAGAAGATAAATAAAGCAAGAAAAATAGCTTAAGTTAAGAGAATATAAGAGATTTTTGTGAGGAGCGGAAAGGGAGAATGAAAAAAACATGTAGGTAGAATACTCTATGTAGCTTTAGATGATAAAGATAAATGAAAAATACACTATGCTCAATTTATTTTCATCTTTCTCTGTATAACGTAATGCTTTGATGTGAAACGTGAGCTCAAAGGATTCTTGAAAATACTTCTTTAAAACTAATCGTAATGTTAAAAAACCCTAAATACCATAAAGGTTTTAGCTTTCGTGTTTTTCTTTTCCCTTCTGTTTCACAAATATGACTACCTATCTAACCAGTTGCATAGTTACTTGAAAAGCTGCATTAATTCAACTTCAAATTAAAAGCTTACATTTCTTGGTTTTTTATTTAATTTCAATGATAAAAAAATGAAACCGTCTTCTCAAGCCCATTAGGTATTTGTTGAGCAAGTGGCGTATACCAATACCAAAACATCAACTATGTTATACTTATTGATGGTTGTCACTATTATGGCCATCTACAAAAACAGCAAAAATTAAAATTAATCAGCTGAAAAAGAAGTTTTTTTGTTGAAAAATAAACATGAAATTCTATCTGATAGTTTCTTTAAATTGTTTACTTTTATCAAAGTATAATGAATTATATTAGTTCATACTCCAAAAATTGCTTTAAAAAATAAAAAAAATGAGTTCACTGAAGAAAATCACTGATAAGGTATGTTAATCTTTGTTTATTCATTAGCTCAACTGAATCCCACCTCCTATGGGAAGCTAGACCACCCTATAAATATTAGAGTTCTTTTCAAAGTTCTAAATAACCGACATTCCTATTTGTGGTTTGCAGCTCATTCAAATTGAACATAATAATTTCAAATTCTGGAATCGAAAAGTGCAATAAAAACAACACATTAATTGCTATCTTTCCAAAGCTTGTAATTATAACTGCATATGCCTATATTTACCACCCCCCTAGGCATCATTTCTCGATAAACTGTCAGAAAATTTATTTACATTTCAAGATTAAAAGCTAAGCACAGGTGGCAAATAAATGCTATTGAAACTACAGGCCGGGATCAGATCAAAGCCAACACTTTTCTTAGTAGATATACATTTGCTGAGGACTTGCTCACATGGTCATTGGCAAATAACAGCTACTTGGACTCGATTCAGTCCATCAGCCTGAACAGAGGAGGCCATATAGTAATTTAACTCATATCGGAAGTTTATATCATTTGCTTTGAAATCTATGCAACATTGCAAGTTTAAAAGTATGCAAACTATGAAACTTTAGTTAAAGATTTGATGTTGACACTTTTATCTCGTCCAATGTTATGCTCTGCAAAATAAGAAAACGTGTGAAGGGTTATTAGGAGGCTGGATGGAAGAAAATAATGATTTTATCACAGTACAAAGTTCAAGCCTATAAAACACTGTATATGCAGATCCTTGCACTAAGATTAAATTTGGATGCAATAGTAAATTTCTATGCTTTTCTAACATATCCGCTTTTTGATATAATCATTTAAATAATAATAATAATAATTTTTTAATAATTCAATTGATTTATTTAAAAATGTATTGAAAAATAGCAAGATCATTTAGTTTAATTATTTTTGGCTCACTTTCACTATGTTTTTAATGATCCGAAGTTCCGAATTAATTTAAATGGCCTATAACATATTTTATGAATTCAAATATAAATTTTAATTAATTTACGGTGTCAAATAATTTTTTTTACATGACCTTAAATAATTCATTAATTTACTTTATGTAAAACGTGTCCAAATGACATAAATGCACGTTACACAGGTAGAGAAAGCAGCTCGCTTCACCTCACTTTCTATTCCAACAATGAATGAAACCAATTATGAATGTGATGGAATGGTATGATAATTTATATGCTAACATCAAGAATATTTCATCTCACTATTTTACATGCAACAGTTATAACTATGTTTGACAGATCAAGTATTATATGATAGCATAACTTATATTTGACTGTATGGGCTCTGAAAATTCCACCTGTCCCGGCCTCTCCACACCATCTCTTTTCTTGTTTGCGACGGCGGAGAGTTTTAATGAGCTTAGATTCCGGATGAATTTTCATAAGGTATATTGGGTTTTATTAGATAAAAACTACCTAGAGATTTCGTCCTCATTTTGTGAGGACTTTATGAACTGAGTTTTGGTTTCCTATACCCCTATAATTAATTACCCCTCCCGATAATGAGAGAGAGCTTTCGATTAATGCTAGTTGTTAAAGAGGTCGCATAGGTCACAAATCCAGTGTAAAATAACAACAATTTTAGGTTTTGAATTTGGGATATGAATTTTAAAGTTTATGACTTTAAATTTGTCACAATAAACTTAAAATTAATGATGGGGAAATGAAGATGATGGGAAAATGAAGATGATAGGGAAATGAAGACGAGCCCGATCAAGATCCCATGGTTTTGTCGTCTCGGGCTATCATGGTCCCTAGTCTACTTAGAGGAGATAGTCGACCCAACCTGAGAAAAGGTACCTTATCGGCAGCCATGGGTTGTGTTTGTCTAAGGGGATAGATCTAAATCCACCTTACCTAACATAGGGATTTATGGCTATCGAATATATCTTATGATTTATTACTCAAGATGTTGACGCCATTAGGGAACATACGGGCTTTGACAGTGATCGTAATATAATGGTGTCATTTTGCAGCAAAACCACCCGATCAGAGGGCACATGCCACGTCTATGCTGGCAAAAGACAATTTGAGAATGAATCTTAGTAATACACCCGACACGACATTAACTCTTTGTGAGCTAAGGTTAATTTCAAATTTATCACCCCTAACAAACAATTGCGGGAGGTGAATGAGTTTTAGTTTAAAATTTTTAAATTGAAAGATTTCATTTTTAATGAATTCGTGATGTTTCTTGCAGTGAAATATTTTAGCGAATCACAGTAGAGTCCTGACTTCAGTACATTTGCACACAATCAAATGGGTCATAGCCTCATTATATTTATAAATTTCTTAAATCAACAAGTGATCATCAAACTCCAAGCCATCATGGCATAACTTTTGACTTTTTAGGTTAACAAGCTCTTTGCTTTTGAAGCAGTATTGTTTCCATCATTGATTATTGATGAAAATGAATTTATAAGTGTTATATAACTCTCCAATAACTGAATGGAAGAAATTCGACCATCTCTCCTCTCATAAGAATTAGCTTATTTGTCTCTATGCCATATTCATAACAGGTACTAAGATAAGGATTATGAATTTCTTATTTCACAATCGCAACAATTTTCAAGGGAAACAATAGGTAAAAGCATGCATGATCGAGTGTCAAGGTGGGATATTGATCCTTCCCAAGGTTCATAATCTTGTTGTACAAGTGGCAAAACAAATCCCAAGGTTCATAATCTTGTGTACAAGTGTTTGGTTAACTCTATAAGAATCTCAAAGAAAGAAATAACATACAAACGCCTTTCATCTATTGCGTTTTCATGGTTATACCAAAATAGATCCAACAAGCGATCTATCATTTTCCAAACAATGTTTATAAGCGGGGCCACTCAATCCAAGATCAACTAGTATACCAAGAAATCTACGTTAATTTGATTTATATTCATCATCCAATACTTCATATACATTTACAAATAATTTAGCCTAAACACACTTCATTAATATCAAGGACTATAAGGTAGATTTGTGAACTTCAATCAACTACAGTCTTTCCAAAATGTTGTTAAATATCTCAAATATGTTGAGATAAATATGTGAAAGTTTTATTCTTTTTATTAGTCATCATTTCTCAACCACTTTTAACATTATAAATATACTAGATCTATAAAGTCGTACACGATCCCCCCTTTTTATTTTAATTGAAATTGCACAAATTATATATATATATATATATATATATATTAAAATAAAATGTTTTGTTTTGAAATTAATTGTAGGGGTTCTTTGTGTCATATGAAATTTCGACAGTCTCCCGACTTCCCCTCCCCGAGAAGGGATGTTAGGGAGAGAACTTGCCCTTTTGATCGACTTAGTTGGATCAAATCATCAAATCAACAGCGAGGACTTCGGGGGAGCGAATCGACCCCGGAATTGATCTTCAAATCTTCTAATTGTGCGCAACCTTTTAATTGAGTGACTTAATTATATTTAAAACTAATTTATCCCCCACAAAAATCTGACAAACTTCCAGTGCCCCTCCCCGCGAGGTGGGGTTAGGGGGGCACTTGCCCTTTCCAGTCCGCTCAACCAGAAAGATAATCAAGGGCTGAGGTCTTCGGGACGTTGTCAGGTCCCGGAATTGGTCTTCGATGATCCTTGTTGCACGCGATCAATTATTTAAGTGAATTAATTCTATTTTTAAAAATATTTTTATTCCCTTTGAAAATTGTAGCAGCCTTCCGTCGCCTCCTCCCCACGAGGGGAGGTTAGGGAGGGCGCTTACCTTTCCAATCCACCCAGCAGGAAAAATAATTGATGGCCGAGGGCTTCGAGGAAGCGAATCAACCCCGAAAATAGTCTTCAAGTCTTCGATTCACTCAGCCTGATCAGATCGACGACCGTGGGCTTCGAGGGACCAAATCAAACCCGACACTCCTTCAATTCTTCAACTATTTTGGTACCTGTTTGAAAATCCCTTCTCCCTTTTATTATTATTATCATCATTATATATATATATATATATATATATCATATATCATATATCATATATCATATATCAAATATACATATTAAAATAGAGAGAGGGAGAGAGGGCAGACGAATGCGGCTAGGGAACGGGTCAGAGGAAGACTCGGCGGCGGCGGGAGTCAAGGCAACTGGTTAAGATGGAGTTGGGCACGACAGTAGGAGGTCGGGTCAAAGGCGACAAGACGACAAAGGTTCGACCTTCTAGGGTAAGGTGATGGGAGATAGAGGCGAAGGTCGGGTCAGCTTCGATTATGGGGTCGTCGAGTGCAAAGGAGGAAGCGGCGTCGAAGGCGGTAATTTGGTCGTTTAAGGCAAAGTGGCGGGAGTAAGGTATGGACGAACTTCCACTTGTTGTCTCAGTTGTCCGGCAGAGAGAAATCAAGAGACGAGAGACCCTTGCTTGCGATTTCTTGCGGTTTTCTGAGTGCGTGAAAGTGAATGAGAGAGGTTTCCTTGTTTTATGTCGTGAGGGGAGCATCGTGCATAGCTATCGTGGGTGGTTGAGGCGAGCCAATCGGGAGCGTGGGTCATGTGTGGATTACAGTTACAGGTCAATAGACTCATGATGATTTCTTGGAATATGATCAATTATTTAATTTATATATGTTCTATAATAAAGCTGCATGGAACAAGTACAAGCTAATACCTACTGTTTTACTTGTGTAAGAGAATTTTATACCAGATTTTTTCTTTTTTATTTTTCGCTTTATGCTCATCACTGTATAAATTTACATGTGCTGCTTTTACATAAGGGTAAAACTATCACTAAAAAGTAGACTTGTAGATTAACTTGATCTCATTAAGGTCTAGATATTGAAATATATTTTGATTTTGCTATTAAAATATTGAAATGAGAGATATGCATAATGAGATAATATTAGAGTTGTATATATATTAAGGTGGTGTTATATAAGCATTTCTTAAAGGATGTTTGTGGCTTTGTGAACGTATTATATGATGCAGGTTCATGATGTAAAATTATTAATGGCAATGGGAATATTTAGAAAGTTTCTTTTATTTTTTTAAGTTTTGACATAGATTTGATCTTGTAATTGATTATGTGATGTTGGAAAATTTTTTCACTATGGCGTATGTTATGCATTAGAGCAAATCATGATAAAAAATCATTTCAGAGCAATGTTTTAGATGATTGGGGAGAAGGATAGATTCTATTATCATAGAGCTTTAGGTTGATCTCTTACATAAGTGATTAAGGGCAAGTGAGAGATTAACCAAAGTTTAACTATTCATATTTGTTGCGTGACAGAATATTTGTGACGGTAGAAAGATAAAGAGCTTAACATCTATGCTTTGAAAAAAAATCCAACATACATACTATAAGATAAATAGAGAGGAGTGCAAGAATCAGATGAGACACTAGAATTTTTACGTGAAAATCCCTAAAAATGGGAAAAATCACGAGGTTGTGCCTAGTTAAAATGATTCCACTAATGTTTGTCGTTTATTAAAAATAATATCCTCCCTCTGAATAAGGCGTTTGCAAAATGTACCAAATATACATCGTATAGAGTACATTACATGTTGAAGTTTGAAAGAATCCTATATCATGAGAGTTAATATTTCGAGAACGTAGGCCTATTCATTTGGTCGATAGGATCATAGTCGACCAACGAAGGTCAATAACCGTAGTTGGGAGACAAAGGACAGGGACCGTAGTTGGATGACTAAGGTCGAAGGGACTGTAATAGGAAAACGATGAAAGTCAGAGGGATCGTAGTTGGATGACTGAGGCTTAAAGAGATCGTAGTCACCAGGTGATGGAGGTCAGAGGGACTGTAATCAGCTGGCAACTGAGGTTGGACGGACCGTAGTGGGGCGAAAAAACTATAGTCGGGCAAACGGGGGAAAAGGGACCTTTATTGAGTGTCGAAGGTCAAAGGGCCCGTTGTCGACCGCCGGAGTTCGGAGGGACCGTAGTCGGCTGCCAAAGGAGATCAGAGAGACAATAGTCGATGGAAGACATAGTTAAATGGCTGCAGTTAAGCAACAGAGGTCAGAGCGACCGTAGTTGACGGGCAACGGAGGTCGGCGGGATCGTAGTCGTCGGGCGATGGAAATCGTAGGAATGGTAGTTGGGCGTATGACGTCGAAGGGATCACAATCGACAGACAATGGAGCTCAGAGGGACCGTTGTAATGCGATGATGGAAGGAGTGACCGTAGTCAGTGGGCAATGATGGTCGGAGGGACCATAATTGGGTGACGGAAGTCAGAGGGATCGTAGTCGGCGAGCAATAGAAGTCAGAAGGAGTTAATAATGCTTATATTCAAATCATTAAAGATATGTATGCATGAGCTATTACTTGTGTTCAAACACAAGGTGGTTTGACCAAGTATTTCCCTATTTCGATTGGGTTACATGAAGGATCAGCCTTAAGCCCATATCTTTTTGCTTTAGTCATGGGTGTTCTCACTATACATATGCAAGAGGATGTACCTTGGTGCATGCTTTTTGCTGATGATATTCTTCTTGTTGATAAGACTAGAGAGGGAGTTGAAAGTAAAATTTAATTATGGAGGTCAACATTAGAGACTAAAGGTTCTCGCTTGAGTAGATCTAAAACGGAATATATTGAGTGTAATTTTAGTAGTAATAAACATAGTGAGGGGATTGTGACTTTGGGCGATCAAGTCATTAATAAGAGTACACATTTTAGATATCTTGGATCTATTGTTCAGAGTGATGGTGAAATAGATGGGGATATTATCAACAGAATTCAAGTTGGATGGTTGAAGTGGAATGCATCGGGCTTATTGTGTGATAGAAAAGTACCCTTCAAACTTAAGGGAAAATTATATAAGATGGTAGTGAGGCCTGCAATGCTTTATGGTGTTGAATGTTGGCCACTAAAAGAGAAGCATAATACTAAGTTAAGTGTGGCAGAGATGAGGATGCTCAGGTGGATGAGTGGCTTTACCCTTAGAGATGGGATACGAAATGAGCATATACGTGAAAAGGTTGGAGTAGCTCCAGTAGAAGATAAGATTAGAGAGAGCCGCCTTAGATGGTTTGGTCACATAAAACGGAGGCCTTCCAATGATCCGGTTAGGAGAGAAGAGGTATTAGATTTGACTTATGTTAAGAAAGGTAGAGACAGACCTAAAAAGACTTGGTTAGAAAATATTAGGAATGACCTTTCTTTATTAGATTTAAATGAGAATTTGACCTTTAATAGGACACAATGGAGAAAAAATGATTCATGTAGCCGACCCCACGTAGTGGGATAAAAGCTTGATGTTGTTGTATTCATTCCATGCATATGTATGAATTAATAATAATTTGATAAGAAATTTAACTATACAGAGTACAATGGATCCACCTGGCGTGCCAAATGAACAGAGTACAGTAGCCCTAGTGAATTTTGCCAACATGATGCAGTTTTTCAGTCTAATAGCACATCTAATGAGTGATATATAGAGAAGATAGATGGGGAGCAAAGAGAATGAAGAGGATAAACATTTACATATGTTCCACAAGTTGAATCCCTCATTTTTTTCAAGAGAACTGTAAAGCCAAAGGAAGCAGAAGATTTGTTACCGAGGATAGAGAAGATATTTGATAATTTGCAATGTCCAGAGAATAGAAAAGTACAACAAGCAGTGTTTTTATTTGAAGAAGCTGAGAGATAGTGGATTGGACAACAAAGAGAAATTCCAAGAAAAGATGAATCCAAATATTACCATGGCAAAATTTGTTGGTATCTTAAGATTGGATTGTGCATTTGTCAGCCCGATAGTAGATGGCGAAGGCTTTCATGAGATTACAACAGGGGAATAGAATAGTGATTTAGTATGAAGCTAGTTTACTGTACTGGATGGGTATGCACCTCAACTGGTTAGTACTATTTAGGAAAAATGCTATAGATTTCTGAGAGGATTAAAAGAAGAGTTGAGTATTCGCTTGTACAGCTAAGAATTCAAGAATTCTCAGAGTTAGTTGAGAGAACATGGCTCGTAGAAAATGATTTGGTTATTCCCTAATTTAGACATAACATGAGTAGGAAGGGAGCAAATGAAGAGGAGACTAGAGAAGAGAGCAGCGATAAGAGAAGTAAATTTATTGATGTTAGGAGAGGACCCATTATATCAGCTGGTAGTGTATAAAAGTGTTCCAGATATGAGGGGAGACATACAATATAGTGTTTTTTACTCAATAGATAGTACTTCCGATGTGGTCAGCACGAACACAATGTGATAGATCGATGTACAGAGGATTGGAGTCCTGGACGAATCATCTTAGACAGGTATATGGTCAAAAAATTGTAGAATCTAAAATGTCTTATCAAGATTCAGTGAGTGAGAAAAATGGAAGACAGATGGATGAAAGACAGATGCAACCCACTGTCAGCGATAACACCACCTTTAGTACAGCCGAGAGTAAATAGTTTGAGTCACAAGTGAGAGATAATCCAGAGAGGCCAACTGTATAAGTTTGTTACGGTTGGTCCAACATTAATTCCTCCCTTTTGGGGGCCCAGTAAGCCAATCATTCCTTATGCGAGGAGGAGGATTAAGGGAGTGATTAATGAGGGAATTTTAAATTCAAATTAGAAAGAAATTTAATTAAGGCAAGAGAAATATTTTAGGGCTGAATTGGAGGGGAAAAGAGGGAATATATAGGGATGTTATTTTTTGTATTAGGGTTATGTTTTTTTGAGTTTTATGTTGTAGTTTCTTTTGTGAGGGCATCCTAGTGGTGTCGAGGTTGATTGTGAGAGACGATCTACCTCTCTAATTATAGATCACTGGTGTCTTTTATTTCTTGTCAAGTTATTAATAGAAATCATACACTATTTCCTCATAATTCTATTATTTTATATTGTTTTCCTACTATTGTTCCCTGAAAATGACTCCAAGGCGTAACAAATTGGTATCAAAGCTGTCCTGCACCAAAAATCATCGTCTGCTCACTAAAATCTGCTATAGAATTCCTTCCCTTGGCTTTTTTTGCTTATTGAAGACCATTCATAGCTATTTTTTGCTGTTTTTAGTGGTTGAGAACCTAAATCCATGAATGAAAAGTATAGAAGATGGAGGCGCTAAAAGAAGAGATGGAACAACTCAAGGCCGGGATGGAGAAAAAATATTTTAGAATGGAAGGAAGGCTATCGTCCATGGAAATCCGAATGGAAAACTAATTTCAGAACAAGACCTAATGAGGAAATTAATCGAGATGCAGTCAAAGGCTTCATCAGCTAGTCCTAAGGCTGATCTGAAAGAAAAGAGACTTCAGGAAGACAACGATGATGTTGAGATGATTTTTCTTTAAGAACCATCCCGACAGGCTCCGATGGAAGGTGCATCAAGGTATTCCGAAGAAGGGTGAGCAAGGAGAGGGGAGGCCAAAGCCTTTTAGAGACAACCCAGGCAGGAGGGAAAGTGGGCCGGAGAGGGCAACGGTTGGGCCAAACCATGGGATCCAAATTCACCAAGGGAAGAAGTGTCACAAAACCACTACATAGGAGGAACTAATGGTGGAAGAAACAATTGGGGTATGGATACAAGATCGAGGAAGCTAAAGATGTTGGTCTTTGAATGGGCTGATGGAAGGGGAAAAACTTATGACGATAGGTCTATGTTTGGAAGGGAAAGCCCTAACATGGTTCTAATGGAGGGAGGCGAGGTATTCGATCTACTCATGACAAGAATTAAAGGTGTGCTTCTTAGAATGTTTATGAGTCATTTGAAAAGGAGACCCCCATGAGCAGTTCTATGCCCTAGCTTATGAGGGACAATTATGGAGTAATTGGAGAAGTTTGAGCTTCTATTAAGGATATTAGGGGAATCTCAGAGGAAAGGTTGGAGGGGAATTTCATGAAAGGGCTTAGGGAGGAAATATGAGCAGAGCCCAGGGTACTAACGCCTAGAGGGCTGAGAGAGATGATGGAGCTAGCATAAAGGGTGGAGGAGAAAATTAGAGGGAGAAAGCCAGTCGGAGCAATTCCATGGGCGGGGCTTGCAGGAAGACTTCCACTACCTTGGCACTAAGGAACCAGACGATGATATTTCAGAAAAAAGTACCTAAGGAGAAGAGCACTAGAGTTGATCCTGGAGGCAATTTCAAATGCCTCACAAAAGCAGACATGCAGGATCAGTGGGCAAAAAAGCTATGCTTCAGATGTTATAAGAGATTTACACTCGGGCATAGGTGCAAAAATCAAGCCCTTCAAGTCTAGATAGTCTATGAGAGGGTAGAGGAGAGCGGGTATTGAAGGAGACAGAGAATTTGCATTTGGGTATGGCGGATGTGTCCTTGAACTCTATGGTGGGATTTACTCCAAATCACACCATAAAAGTGAGAGGAAAGTGAGAGGGCAAATTGGAGAGCAATCGGTGATAGTTCTGGTGGATAGTGGAGCAACACATAGCTTCATCTCAAATTGGGTGGTGGACCGATTGAGATTCAAGTTAGCAAGAACGAAAGGATGCGGGGTGATGATGGGCACAGGCAAGATAGAGAGGAGCAGGGGGAGATGTAGAGGGGTGGTGATGACCTTGTAGGGTGTTCAGGTGGTGGAAGATTTCCTTCCTTTGGACTTGGGAAGTACATATATGATTCTAAGGATGAAGTAGTTACAAACTATGGGGGATATGAAGGAGAACTAGAAGTCCTTGACCATGGAGATACAGGTAGAGGGGAAGAAGGAAGAACTTCAAGAGGATGCCAGCCTATGCAAGACCATGGTCTCTTTAAAAATCATGCTCAAGACAATCCAAGATGCAGGCCTAGGGTATTTGGTAGAGTTGCAAAGCATAGAAGGGGTCCAAAAACAGGAGGCAAGGGATATTCAAGTAGGAACCCATTAGTTTTCACAATAATATCAAAATGTATTTCAACCACCGGTCGGGTTACTGTCGCCTCGAGAGCACGAGCATGACATCAACTCGAAAGAATGGACTACTCTTATCAGTGTCAGACCAAACTGTTACCCTAGTATCCATAAGGATAAGATAGAAAGGCTAATCAGAGAGATGATGGAAGCAAGGATCATCAGACCTAGTGTAAGTCCTTTCTCTAGCCCGGTACTATTAGTAAAGAAGAAGGATGATAACTGAAGGTTCTGTGTAGATTACAGGGATCTAAACAAGAAAACGATGTTAGATAAGATTTTAATCCCAGTGATAGATGAACTCTTAGATGAGTTATTTGGAGATATTTTATAAGATTGATACTATCAAATAAGGATGAAGACGGCAGATGTACACAAGACGACCTTCAGGACACATGAAAGGACACCACGAGTTCCTGATGAAGCCTTTCGGCCTCACCAACACCCTTGCCACCTTCAAATCACTTCTGAACAGAGTGTTCCAGCCAAA
The DNA here is from genome assembly GCF_001605985.2 of Dendrobium catenatum. NCBI lineage: Eukaryota > Viridiplantae > Streptophyta > Magnoliopsida > Asparagales > Orchidaceae > Dendrobium > Dendrobium catenatum. The sequence continues at coordinate 592,014 of NW_021319528.1, read as the reverse complement.
CCTCTGAAGGTTTGTGCTAGTATTTTTTTATGACATTTTGATATACAGCAGGATCGAGGCAGAACATTGGGAGCACTTAAAACTGTCATGAAGACAATAAGGAGCATCAAGTATTTTCCAACAGGAAGAAATGCACATTTGGGCAATCACAAGTAAACAAGTGAAGTACATAGGACATGTGTTGTCTTGGTAGGGTTGTTTTAGCTGACTAGTCCAAGATTCAGTCCATGGTGGGTTTGGCCTCTTCCTAAAAACTGGACGAAAATGCAGGGATTCTTAGGGCTCACTAGTTACTACTGAAAGTTTGTTAAGGATATGATGTCAAACTGATGTGAAACATAATAGGAATTACATGAATTTAATAAAAATTGTTAAGCTTGCTAATTTTAAAATTAATGTTTCACAAGATTTGATTCTAGGATCACTTAGTTGTTGTTTTGCGCTGGCGTGTGGTTACAAACTAGGTTAGAAGGGTAATTTAAAATAACAACAAAATTATAGTAAAGCTAGATGCACAAATAAGAGAGATCCACCGATTAACAAATAGAAATTTCACCTTGAGTTTCCCTCACTCTCACTCTTGAGGGTTGTTTTAGCGGAAGAGTATTTTCAGCAAACTTAATGACGCCACTAAAAGACAGAGGACATCTGCAGTATTGCCCAACTAAACTTAGCCGGTGGAGGTTAAAAAACATGCCACTGTCAGGAGGTTTGATGCTCGTCGATGACTGTCATCAAAGTAAAGAGGATCAAGTCGACGTAGTCATCAACAGTCTGGTTAATCTCCAAGTTGAGATCGAAGAAAGGTGATCTCGATTCTCGACACATCTACTCTTCCTTGATAATCGTATATGAATCCATGGTCTCTTTCAGGATCGGCCATTATGGGGAATAAGCCGGGGTTGTGCAACTTCTCCCTTGGGAGTGTATGAAATAAGGGAGAAGATAAGAAGAGGAAGAGGGAGAGGTTGGAGTGGTCGACCAAGGTTAGGAGAATAGGCCTCTTTAATTTAAGCTTTTGGTTTATGTGGGTGAAGGGGCAATAAATTAAAATCTAAATTTTAATTTCCGATTTTATAAGGGAAAGGAGGGTATAATTTTAAAATTTGAATCTCCTTTAATGGGGGAATAAGGGGGGTGGCCCAACTTGAAGAAAGGGTGTTGATTGATAGCCTTAATAGGAAGAATTAATTAAAAGAGAGGGAATAGGGGGCCCGACCAAAGTAGGGAGGGAAAGGGTGTTCACATTCGATGTATGTGGATCCTTGCATTAATTGTTGATTGGGGAATTAAATTTGAATTAATTTCAGATTTGTTGTAATTGGGAAACTTCCTAAAATATGAAATATTAATTAGGAATGAATTCGAAATTCAAATTTCTTTGAATTCGAATTAGAATACTTTCCAAATCAATAGTTGGTTCATTTAGGAAAGTAATGATACAATGATTGATAACTAAGTTGAGCAAGATGAAAATGAGTTGGTTTAGATGGATATATAGTAAAACTAGAAAGGATAATTAAGATGATTATATTAAAGGGATGATTATAGTATCTTTTGATTAATAAGATAGTTGAAAATAAACTAAGATGGTTTCGACATGTATAATAAAGGGTAGGAATCGAATCAATTATATAAGTAGATAAAATTAGTGATGGAGAATTAGGAAGAACAAGTGGTAGATCTAAGATAACATAAATATAAGTTATTTATGATAAATAAGTCAACATGTACAACACTCAACACTAAAAAGTCAACTTTCAAATAGTTAGGGTAAGGTTGATGTTGATGATAATAACAAAACCTAAGAAATCCAAGTTTAAATCAATAAACATTACTTCTAATATTTTCAATTATTAAATTATATCTAGTGACATATTAGTTAATCTTAATGACTTGCAATACGTTGCAATTGGTTAGTTGCATATGCATGTGGTTAGTTATGGGGGGAGCATGAGCGTAGTGGGGCGATGGATTGGAGCATTGCATTTATATTTATAGGAAAAAATGTGAGGTAATGAAAGAGGGAACTTTGATATTCACACCAAGGAATGTTATTTTGGCTCACCCCCTTCTTAACTACTGCAACCAGCATATTCTAATCACACATGTTTATATTTACATTTTTTATTTATATTATAAATAAAAATTAACATTTAGATCCCCATGAGAGAGGTGGACTGTAGGCTGAAATTTGGAGAAATGGTGGATCAATAGGGCAGCTCTCATTCGTATTAAATTTCATTTCACAATCAACCATCATTGGATCCATAATAATATCTGAAGAAATTCAAGCTAACATAAAGAACTGCTAAATCTACTATATTATGTGAGATAATGCAATGTTATAAGAAATTGTTGGGAAAAATGCACAAATCTTGGAAATAACACAATTATATGATAACTCACCTAAAAGAGCTACTTCATTACAAAAATAAAAATAAACTAAATTTTGAAGCAACATGGAATAGAGTGCATCTTTGAGAGGACAATATTCAATTATTTTATGGCGAGGATCGTTTTTCATACATGTCTCATATCTATGCTGAGGTGACATCAAAATACATCAGCTTAAGATAATGATGGCCATTTAATAACCTAAGCAATTGAACAGAGAAAAATATATTTAAAAAGTAAAGTAGAACATGCCTGTTCCCTCCCAGCAAAATCATTATCAGGTGTAAGAAAGAGCATACAGTGGCACTCCTTCCTGCCATGAGAAATTGAAGATAGTGAATTAATAAAATTTTGTAGAATTACCAACAAGTTCAAGAAAATACCAAGAATCTTCTCATGACCCCAGACAATCTCTTTTAAAACCACCATATTTTTCTCTAACCAACTCCAGCACCACGACCCAACTAAACTAAAGAGCCTCTCATATTTGAGGATAGTTGTCTGCTGGCCTCTTGAAAGGTCCCCTCCGCATCTATCACTAAGGGTCACCCGATAGAAATGTTTAGATTATCTTAATTGTGATTTGGAAGTGGACTGATGGTAACTTGGCAATGCTTGCAAGAAAATTACACAATTTTTTTCATTTACTTTAGCAATCGTTAGAGGTGAACGAAGAATGACAGCTTATAAGGGTGACCCCCAAATAGCTGCGATAAGGCTAATAATGATGATGATCATTATGATGAATCGTGACCTGTAGCTCAACGATTCAAACCAAAAAGTACAAGATTATGTACATCATCCTCTTCCAAATCAGGCATTGTCAAGAGTCTCATACACCCTCTCTATCTTTTGTGGAGGTTAGTGATACATGACCTCCCAAAATTTCTTTGATTGATTCACAGGTAATATCTACATTTTCTTCTCTCTCTATCTCCCTCACTCAACCTCCTTAAAAATGAAGATTTGGCAATTCAAGAACTTTTTGGCAATTCCCCCTTGCAAACAAATCATTCAAAAACAGGAAAATGAAATTCAAAAGAAAATAAAATTATAAATATAATACACCAGCTAGAACTAATTTTTTTAAAAAAAATGATATTAAGGCTTTTAGTAAGGGGGGCTTTCATGCATAAATACTTCTCGAGTAAGGCTAATAATTCATAACCTGAATAAATTACAGGTAACAAAAATATATTCAGAGGGGACAACTCACTCCACAGCTCCATAAATAACATTTTCTATGCAGGTTATCACTTACTGTAAATCATGAACAAGATAAAATTAGTTTACAGCCTATTTACAATAGTTTATTGGACTGTCTATGGCTTCGAAGCTCCCAAAAGAAATGATAGCCAAAACTGAATTAGAAATAAACGAAACCAATTCACAAATGGTAAATTGCATGAAGTATTTTTTAGTTTGTTCGCCATGACCCATTTGACATGATATAATTAGATATCTCATCTCTGTGGTGAGGTAAAATCACAATTTCACCAGGCCATTATGTCCTAGTAATTGCTTAATCTGAACAATCCTTCTCAATGAAGTTCATAGAATTTACTTATGACTTCACAAATGAATCTAAAAATGGAGCCAGTTAGTAGTAAAATCATTACTGAGACTTATCTAAAATGGAAATTTAAAACGGAATATCAAACGTTCTCCTCATTATTATAAAAAGGAATGAATATCATAAAAGATAATAAGTGAGTGGTTTTCTCAATTAAATTTTAGTCTAACAAGGTAACTATAATTATATTCCTAAAGAACAAATATTTACACTTATACTAACAAGTTTGCAGCCATAATCAACAGACAGATACATATGGTATAATATTAAGGCATATACAGATGATAGCTCCCATCAAATTGATGTTGGTTTTTCAAGGAGGATCAATTTGCTCACAAGAAACCGATGTTATTATCATGTCATGAACTTCATAGATATGTCCTGAATTTGAAGATTTGTGAATATGTGAGGAAGAGAAATAATATGACATTCAGAGGCTCCCAAACTGAGTGATAGTCAACTTCAATGTATTGTGCGCTCATGATAAATAAAATTGACAACAATTTGAATGGCACTAGTATTGTCCGTATGGAGAAGAGCGGGCTTACTCTAAGAAAAAACAAAATTATATATAACTCCAAACAAAATAATCTATATACATGCGACAAATATAGCACAATATTCAGACTTAGAAGATTTAGACACATGATGTTGTTTTTTACTCATCCATGAGATTAAAGAGTTATCAAGAAACATACACAAGCCTATGACTAACCGTAAGGTATCAGGGCACCCAACTCAATTATCATCATTATATGACACAAGATGAATAGAAGAACCAATTGGAAAAAAAAAACAGAAACTTGATGCGCAATAAGGTGCGGAATCATTTGTCTAATAGTAGCTGACTGTAAATGATAAGGACATCACATAAATGTTGACCTGTAAGAAATGAACCAGACCCAACCTATACACTCGACCGACACCTCATCCGGCTTACACGACACAACTGCTCATCCCACGATCCCATGTTTCGGCAACTGCTCCCCACGACCTCCTCTCACGGCACAAAACACCCGCCTCCTCTCATTCGGTTCTCACTCACGCTCTCAAACACACAAAGGAATACAGAGAAGGAGAAACCGAAGCCCATACCTGTGCTCTCGTTCGTCTTCTCCGTTTGAGTCGACTCCCTCTGCGAATTCAAATCGAAGCCGTACATTTCTTCAAACCAACTTGACGTTTGGCCTCCTTCCTTCACTGCCGATCCTAGCCTCCCACCATCGTCGACCTCCTGCAATAGTCGTGAACACCGCCGACGAAGCCTGCTCCTACCAAGTCGACGCCGCCTTCACCGTCGCCGAGACCTCCCGTGCGTGACTCTCGCCGCTCTGCCCTAGCACGATCGGGCTTTGCTTCTCCCGATCCCTCTCTCTGTTTTGATAATAATATATATATTATATAATATATATAATATGTATATTATATAATAATATATGATATATATTATATTATAATAGATATCATATCATATATGTATATATATAATATTATATTATATATTATATAATATATTATAATATATAAAATAAAACTGAGCCGAGCCGAGTATGTGAGTGTTCATTTAATATCAGCTTGTTCATGTTTGGTTCATGTTTGTTCGAGCTTTAGCATTTGTGTTCATGTTTGGTTCGTTTAAATTAAGGAGTGTTCATGTTCGGTTCATGTTCAGTTCATGTTCGTTCGTTTAGTGTTTATCGAGCTTGTTTGCGAACATATTTAACGAATTTTTTTAACTATCAAGCAAACACGTTCATGGACATATCTATGAACAAAAACATTTATAATAAAAGTAATTGCTTATGTAACAAAGGTAATGATTATTTATATTTATTAATTCTTTAGTCAAATATTAATTATTTTTATCGAACTTATTCACGAGTTCAAAATCGAACACGAATCGAGCTTAATGTCGAGCTTGTTCACGAACTTCAAATGATGTTGTTCGCGAACATAAATGAGCCGAACGCATTAGTGTTCAAGTTTGTTTATTTAAGAATCGAGTATTTAAAATATTGTTCAAGTTTGTTTGTTTAGTTAATTAAACGATCGCAAACGAGCTTTAATCGAACCGAACAACGAGTAGCTCGTCGAACGTTTGGTTCGCTTGCAGTCCTAACAACCAATCATCTACAACTGGCGATCATCAAAGCTTCTGAAGACCAAATCTCCTTGCCTTCGATTTGATCCGGCCGAGTCGAGCACTCTCTTACCTCCCGGCATCGAGGAGGGGACGCCGGGAGGCTGTCAAAATTTTCTTAAAAATTCGGGACATAGAATAATATTTTGGACTTATAAAAAAATTTTGGAACAAAATGAAGAACACTTCATATAATTAATTTCAATAAAAAAAGGGGGGGAAGGAGACTTGGAATTTCAAGTGGCATTACACAATACACCCTTATATATATTATTGAAATTTATTATACATAAGTCTAAATAAATAATATCAAAAGTTAATAAGATCCATAACTTGGTGTGACTCAAATGTATAGTGAGGACTTAAAACACATGAAAATGATTTAATAACACCTCATTATATTTAACATCACTCACTATTTATAAATATCAAATAAAATAGTGTGGTCTAGTTACATAAAATATAGTCCAATATAATGATGATTATTATGGATACAATGCTCCACATCAAAATTTTCTTTCTTCAAGTAATTTTGTTGCTCTCACAAATTGATCATATTTAAATATTTTAAAACACCCCTTAAATATTAAATATGATCCATTGAACTAAATACATCCCTGCATGTGCTCCAACATAACTATTAAAGTTACAAACTCAAATCGTCGAGAATGCTGCGCAGGATTAAATACTCAACCCGCATGTGTCCAATCGTCACATCTAAGTCCCAAATCCGATGATTCGAGAATGTTGCACGGGTCTAATATTCAAGTTTCATCCTCCTCTTCAAAAGGACTGGAGTCGACATGACTTGAAATATAAAATGCCTCCCAAAACCCATACAAAAATAAAAGTGACCTCAATATCACCCCGATGATAGCCGTGTTGATCGAATATCTCAACCGGAGGGGTCAAATCTCAAATCCATTAAATGTTTAAATATCTGAAATGAAATCAATCATCTAAAAACTTAAAACTAAAAATCATCCACCTCCCGCAACCTTTTATCGGGGGTGATAAATTTGAAATTAATCTCAGCTCACAAAGAGCGAATGCATGTTGGGTGTATCACTACGATTCATCCTCAAATAGTCTATTGCCAACAGGGACGTGGCACGTGCCCTCTGATCGGGTGGTTTTGCCGCAAAATGGCACCATTATATTACGATCACGGCCAAAGCCCGTATGTTCCCTAAAGGCGTCAAACCCTTGAGCGATGAATCATAGGGTATATTCGATAGGCATCCTTTGTCAGCTAAGGTGGATTCAGATATATCCCCTTAGACAAACACCAACCCAGGTCTACAAGGTATTCTTGGACGAAGCAACCCATGGCTGCCGACAAGGTACCTTCTGTCAGGTTGGGTCAACTACCTCCTCTGACTAAGTAGACCAGGGATCATGACAACCCGGGACGACGGAACCATGGGATCTTGATCGGTCTCATCTTCATTCCCCCACCATCAGTTTTAAGTTTGTGGTGATAAATTCCAAATTTCAAACTTTCAAATTCAAAATTTAAACCTTAGAATTATTGCTATTATACAATAGGTTTATAACCTATTCGACCCTTTTAACGACTAGCTTTAATCGAAAGTTCTCTCCTATTATCAGGAGGGGTAATTAACTATAGGGGCTTGCGCCTATAGGAAACCAGAACTCAGATCAAAAAAGTCCTCATAAAATGAGGGCGAAATCTCTGGGTATTATCTAATCTAAAATCCAATCTACCTTCTGAAAATTCCCCCGGAACCTAATCTCGTTAAAACTCTCTATCGTCATCGTCACACAAACATTTTAAAAGAAAAATAGATGGATGGTGTGGAGAGGCCGGGACACAAAATGGAATTTTTCGGAGCCCACAATAAATTGACAGACTTGCTGAATAGCAAAGCGAATATTAAGTCAAGTTTTTGTAATTGTCAAAATAGAATGGGATGAGTGAGATGATCACCTTCCTCACTATAATACTTCGTGTTGACCTTTAATGGGAGTATTTGTAGAGGAAGCGCCTTGGAGTCCAACCAAAGTAGATCATCTTTGTAGTTATTATGTTGGTTTAGAAAAATACCCAAGGTATTAGTATGAACTTCTAAACCTAAAAAGTCGAGTACGAAGATTCTTCATATGTAACTTGAAGATATTACAAAAGGCTAATTAAATCCAAATATATTATATCCTAGTAATAATGAGGTCATCAACATAAATCAGGTGAAAAACAATGCCACAAGATCTCTTACACATAAATCAAGATAAGTCATATTTGCTCTATTCAAAGGAGAAACAAAGCAGGATTGACCAAAATTAATCAAACCATGCATTAGGCGCTTGTTTCAAACCATATACAGACCACATCATTTTGCATACATTAAAAGGAGAAGATATGAAAATGCTAGGCGGAATAAACATGTAAATCTTCTCCTTGAGATCAGCATTAAAAACAAAAATCTTTAACATCTACTTGGTGGTGTGGCTATCGCTTTGATGTAGCACTCAAAATAATTATTTATAATGTAATTATTTTAGCTACAGGAGCAAAATTTGCTGCATAATCAACCACATATTTTAGTGTGTTACTAAGGACAACTTAATGTGCCTTATAGAGAGTACCATCAAAGCAAAGATTGAGTAAACCTATTTTTCAACAAATGGCATTAACATTTGGAGGATAATGAACAATCTCCAAGGTCTGGCTATCCTCGAAAGCTTTAAGTTATTTAACCATAACTTCCTTCCAACAATTATGTTTACTTGCCTTTAAATGGCAAAAAAGGAGGAATCGAGGCCAATGTAGTTTGAAAGTCATGCCAATTTGAAGGATAAGATATTCTAGAAGATCATCGAGGAGAAATAATCAAATTCAACTAGCAAGCTCAGATAGCTGATCACTTTGCATACTTAGATATCAGATTTAGCTCGAGAAGTGGCAAAGTTGGAAGTTTTCTTTTGTACTCAATTCCAACAAATAAAATAAATCAAGGTATACTTATTATAAACGCCAATGAATATTACAAAGTATTTACAATTTATATGCAATATAACAGTAGTAATACCCAACATATAACTACAAATCAAGTCAAAAATCAGAATGACTATCCTAAGATGTAAAAGGAAGATCTTTGATTTTTCCAATTTTGTATGTTGAGAATCTAACAAAAGATGAGAGAATTTTTATCTTTATTATCCAGCAAATCAAACTTCATTAGACGAGATAGAAAAGAAGAATTCAAATAACATTATCGTTTCTGGCATAGTAATCATTTTGATTCACTGTAGTACAAAATAATGAGATAACCTCAAAAATAGAAGTATTTAAGGAAATAGTCATCCAACTTTATGCCCACATGAGTATTTCATATCACATGGTCCTACATAATACATGTGATAGATTACCAAAAAATTATCTTGATTGGGCACCAAGCTCGAGGCAAAAATCAAGTTGTAAGCTTCAAAAATTAAATTCGGGACCATCTAAACTCCGATTTCAGCAAACTTACAGTTGGACTGAACATCTCAGAAATACGAACCCAACAACACAAAATTCAACTCAATCCAAGCCCAAATGAGTCCAAATCAAAGACCCAAAGCACATTTGGAAGGTTCAATCCATAATTTGGATTACCAAACAGTTTCAAAATATGGCGTGCTTATAGTCGAATCGAGCGGCTCGACGAGGTGAATCCAACGAGCCCAAGATCGTTGAATTCTGATATCATTAGGGCCTTCAAATGCACAATAAATGGTCCAAGATCAAGGGATTCAACATCGGCCGTCCATTCAAATCACTCCCAACTTACCCCTAATATTCCTCCTATTTACTGATCAAGCTACTCTCAGAAAACAATAAATAGCCCCTCATTTCTCTTAAGAGGGAATCCCAAGCAAGAAGAGAAGAAGGGAAGAGAATGAAGAATAGAAGGAAGAAGCTCCTTATCGACAATCGCCGGACTTTCACCTGGCAGCCGACCGACGTCGGAATTAAGCAAGTAAGCAAGAAGAGAAGAGAGGGAAGAAAAGGAAGAGAAGGAAGAAGCTCCTCCTCGACCACCACTGGACTTTCACCCGGCAGCCAACCGACGGCGGAATTAAGAAGGAAGCAAGAAGAGAAGGAAGAAACTCCTCCTCGACCACCGCCGAAGTTCCACCCGAGCTCCAAGTGACGCCGGAAATCTGCCCGACCTTCAAGTGATGCCAGAGTTCCATCCGACCTCCAAGTGACGCTAGAACTCTATCCGACAACCGACTGACGCCAGTTTTCTATCTGATCGTCAACTGACGTTGGCTTTTCGATATCCGTTTATAACTGAATTTCAACCCGAGAGTTGATTATTGTAATCTAGTCGTCCTAAATTTTAGGGACGAGTCAACCTTTTGGTAACCTAAGCAAATACTAGTGGAATTCTTTCAAATGGGCGTGGCCCCGTGGTTTTTCTGTTTCCAGGGGTTTCCACGTAGAAATTCTGGTGTTCTTTCATCTTTTGTTTGTGTTAGATATCCGTACAACGCTGAGATGAAAATATTCTAACTCTATCTTTTGATATATTTTAGCCCGCAACAACACGTATCACAAGAAAATTGAACATACAGTTATAATCCATCAATTTTTCTACAGGCGTAAGATTAGTAGAAAATATAGAGCATATTAGGACAATTTTCAGAAAAGAATTAATATCCCCAATAGCTTCAATAGTTATCAAGCGGGATAGATAATGATCCACGATAAGATATGAGGTACTAATAATGCAATTGAATACAATGGAATCCACAAGTCAAAATGAAGGACATAGAGCATTCATACCTTGTTTCCCTAAGGATGCATAATACCCAAAATTTAAAAAAATGTAAGCATAATTTTTGGCTCAAAATTTACCCCATTTTATCACACCTCCCTAAAACATCAAGCCTATTTCCATTCTATTTTTAATTCCAATCCATGTGATGAGAAGTATATCTAAAATATCAATGTAATAGTATATATGCATAGGCATTCATTAAATAGATGTTTAATATTTAATTAACAGTTAATTAAAGCAAATTAAGTTTAGTGTGGCAAGCATGATTAATGAACATTTAATTGAATGTCATACTGTAGCAGAAATTTTTTTAAATCAGCCTTTTCCACTTACCTTTGCATGTCACGGCCAGATGCAATCAACGGCTGAGAGTGTATTGGAAAGACAGTAGTAGGAAAAGCATTAGAGATATTATATTATTATATAATTATGTGAAGTCAGCATTAGCCTATTAAGCCTTTCCTTCCCATGCCATTTTCGCCACCCGATTCTGTTTGGATCTGAAGTAGTCGTGAGCAAGCAGTGAAGCAAAAGACAAAAGTGTTGCGGCTGCTAGGAGGGTTCGGCTGTTGGGAGAGGAAAATTTCAAAAAAATAGTAAGGTAATAAAGGAAAAAGAGAAGGAAAGGAAGTAGGGGAAAGAGCTTAGGAGAGAAATGGAGGTTAAATTGAATGTCAAATTTATTTGAGGTAAAATTTTAGTCTTTTGGTATTCTAGCCTATTTTATTCTACTGGAATGCAATTTTTGAAAGGGAAAAATGTATGCTTTAGGGTGTTTACAAGAGAAAAAGAGGTGATATTGTAGGAGAACAATTCATAACTAGATGAGATATCCAATCTGTAGTATAGGAAATGAGAGCATTTTATATATTTATGGTAATTATGGTAGCCAAGTATTTCATAATAAGCATGTTCAGTGTTTACTGGTTAGTTAAGTATCAAATTGAGTTATTTGATAAACACTGCACGTTGAATGTGATACCACAGAATGATACTGCAGATATTGGTTATGAACATCTGAATGTAAAATAAAAGGGAAAATGAGAAAATCACATTATGTGGGATAGCCCCGCACAATTACAAGGCGAAAGACCTGGCGAGGTAAGCCTTAGAAATCATACAAAAGGTACCCAACTCTCTCACTTCTAAAAATTGAAAATTCAAATCCAACCTTGAATGAAAGAGATACACTCTTACTTCTAAAAGTTTGGAATTTAGACCCAACATTGAATGAGAGCTGTAAATGTGCAAAAGCCTATAGTTATCATATGATTTGTCTAAAGTATTAGAAAGTAAATAGAACAGGAAATATAAAAAGCTAAATATGCATTGATTTCTTATACAGCTTATAATTCTTATAAAAATCTCAATATTATTTACAATTGACTACAAATTTTATGTTTATTATTTCTTACACTATGATTGTGTATTTCATTAAGCTTTAGCTCATTAGCAGTGGTTGTGTTGCTGGAAAGGGGAAGGAGCAAGTGGAACTCTAGGCAGGAGGTTGATTGCACTTTTCTATGTACATGAGCAGTCAAACTTTTTGGTATGTAAATTTTATTCGACAAGTATAGTAGCCCTGTATTTTATTTGATGAGTTTGAATATGCTTCCAAATATGAACTGAGTAGATAAATTATTAAAATTGAAAAATGTACTGTGTTAAGATAGTCTAAATAGATCATTTCCTACCCATATGATAGAAGTAATTCATGATGGGTGTTAGTAAGAAATATGTCTATTTAGATTCTCCTTATCTGTTATACTCCAAGTTAACTGAAGGGGATCAAAATGGGGTATGAAAGGATGATGGGGCCTAAATGATCATTTATCAAACCATTTCAATTCTAAAACCCAAGTTGTCCAAAATTGTTAAACCAATGGTACAATTAGCAACAATTGCTTATTTTGAGTTCGACTGTTGATTTTAAGAATGAATATGATATTTCTTAATATTGTGCCTAGGCTTTTTACAGAAAAGCAAATTTTCTCTGCACTATTGAAAGAAAAATGTTTGTAGCCCTTATAACCTGAGAGTTATAAATGTTGCATATTTTTCCTTTGCTTTTCACATGGTTTGAGATGTAATTGCATTCTTATTCATTTAATGTAGCTAAAAGATGTTCTGTGGCGCAATATATTGCTCTTTGCGAAATAATTCACTGAAGTATAAATCCAAGAAGGATAAGGATCATGATTTATTAGATTGGAAGAATGACCTATAATTCAGGATGAAATTTCATCAAAAATTGATTCACCTTTGTTTTGTTTGTGAACCTAATGAACAACATAGAGTGATTTGGTAGATAATATCGCATAAATCATGTCAATCAATTCAGTCAAAATACAGAGAAATAATCTTGGATGAAAAGATTTCCTTACGTATAACTAGAAATCTTATACTCTAATTGAAAATATATGGTTACATTATCTTAATTATGATTTTTTTGTAAATACACTTGTACATCTTTAGTTGATTTATATGTACTTAAATTGGGGATGGAAAGAATCCTAAGATCCGTGTCATATTCTTAAATCTTTATTTTTCCATTGAGCTATTTTAGAAAATCCAATAAAATCATTCTGATTAATGTGTCCCTATAATTTTTTTCCCATAATGAATATTCAAATTTAAAATTTTCAAGCAGGGTATGTTTTACTTGTGAGGCATACACCAAAAATGTTCAAATTATTGGTGATAAGGTTTGCATGAAGTTTTATGAATTCAATTAACAAATCCCGAGAGATGGCTATTAAGAAAGATAAGCCAATGCCATCAAACTAGTCCACTTTAGCGAGTTTCAAGCCAAGAGATAGAGGTGCACAAAGGTTCATTAAGTGAAAACAAAAAAGACAAGGAGGGGGCTTTTGGTGGAGATAAGGCGTATTGAGTTAGCATTGTATGATATATAGCAACATTATATAGTGTAAGATTTCAGCGAACAATGTAGGTGAGAAGAGGACCATAAAAGCCAAGGATCATGAATATGCCATTGGCATAGGCAAGAGGAGGGATCGTCAATAGTCTTTCTCATAAGAAGTTACACCAAGAGACACGAGGGGACAGGGATCCACATGAGAAACGAGAATTGAGATGAATGAGAGGGGACAAGGATCCACATGAGAAATGAGAATTGAGATGAATGAGAGATACGGAAGAGTTTGAAATTACAACATGAGAAGACGCAAACTTATATTTGGCAAACAAGAGGGCTCTAATACTATACCAAAAGATTTCTTGCACAAATTGCTTGCCCTCACCTAGAGAATTCTAGCTACATAAAAAACAATAGGTATTATACAAGATAATGATTAAGTGGCTTTTTAATTAGATCTAGCCTAACAAGGAATATATAATTATTTTCCTAATGAACAAATATTTACATTTAAACTAACAGATTTGCATCCATAATTAATGAATGGATATTTATGCTATAATTTAAGGCATATATGGTTGATAAGGAACCTTAAATCCAAAAAGGAAAATTTTAATTAGATTATTGTCCAATTAATTTAATGTCACCGCACATTTAAGGAAAAAAGCTAGAGGATAAAAGATGCTTCTAGATCATTCTCATTTACCTTCTACATACCATATATCTTAACTTTTTAAATCTACTGTATAAAGTCATACCATCGTCAATTAAAAAATTAATAATCAAGATAAACTATAACAATCTCAGCATAGTATATCATAAATAAATGGACATAAAATACTCCACCTCTCACGCATAGGTACACATGGACAATTCCAAAATCCTTGTGCCGCCTCAGCAGCTTTGTCATCATAATGCCTAAAGAAGTTACAAGTATGTTAAAAGGATTGATTGCTACTGAAAATCATGTGAAACAGGATAATTAGCCTGTAATAAAATCATTAACCTGCAAGGACATAGGGGTGCCCCAAGAGTCTCTTTGTGATCAGCAAGCCCCTGCACAAGAAAAATCTCATAGAATAATTCAAGAGGGTTTTTCTCCAATAATGAGATGGAGGAAATTTCAAAAACTATAAAATTTAAAGACTTCATGTCTCAATACCTAAAACATAAAGGAGTTGGATCTTATGTAATCAAACATTCCTGAGAGGAATAATTCTTGCTATAGCAACTGGGAGGAAACTATACAAGACACACACACATAACCAAAATAGATACAACCCGGCTTTTATTAGGTCCTAGCATATGGCTCATCTCCTAACTGCAATATGTTTTCATGAAACAAAAGTGTTTTTTAAGTGTTGAATGGTCCAAAATTATTTGCATAATCATGTGCCATTCCATGCTAAAATGCATGCTATTTTCAAAGTAACATTTTCAGGATTATGGATTAACTTAAACATTTTTATATTTTCAATCATTTGAAGTTGTCCAATATAAAAATGAAGATAATACAACAGAATTTTCATCCTTGACTTAGCCCAAATAAATAAAAATCCAAAAATAAGCTCACAACTACAGAAGAGGGAAAAGGACATCATAAATTCAAAGTAGTCATTTACATTAAAAAAATAGTAAACCTAATGGAAATCAAAATTGAAGGCATGATATGTAAAACAAAGTTCAATAAATAACAATATGACAAATAAAATATTGATCATGTTCTGGTGCGACAAGTAAATACTAGTTACAATAGCTGCAATTGTTTGAATGGCCATGATACAGTAAATTTTATTAGCGTGACTCAAGTTGGCCTGATGCAAGAAAAAAAGTTAATAAAATCCATGAGAAATCTTAACATTGCAACAAAGCTTGCACGTTTATAGGATTAGCCAAATAAATAAAAAATGAAGTTTAACTAGATACCATTAGCATAATTATTAATTAGCCATGCTAAATGATAGGAAAAGTTAGTGAAGTGATGTCCCATTGCATGGTAAAGGCTAATATGCTAAGTTCGTAGAAACAGTAACAAGCTTGGAGTTTCTTAAATTTGGATGAATTAAGAATCATTGACCGCAAGTTTCCCATAACTTTTTGGAGGCAAGAAAGTGGTCAAATATGAACACTAATTAGCACAACACTATAATCCTGATATTGATATGTGCATGATCTATAAAATGTGAATTAGGGTGCAGCCTACTGCCCATCTTTTTCAGTGAATTATCCCATGAAGCTATAAGTAGTACAAAAACTCTTACTGTCAAGGTAAAAGTTGTGTAAAAAGAAGACCGGACACTCTTGAATAAAGGAATGTAAAGTACTGAGGATGAATCAAAGATGTTATTAGAAGGGGGAAGAAAGAATATGCTCGGGAAGACGAACTTTTGTCTTTGGAAAGTCATCACATATAAAATAATTATTACAACAATACAATCGAAGGAAATTCAGTCGTTTATTAGTTCTGAAGCTAAAGGTACTGTATTGGATGTACCTTGATGACAACAGACGTCACTCCTTTGTCAACACAAAAGTATGTCTCAGAACGCCGAGCATACTGCTCTGAGAATTTTCTCATAATCTCAACTGTCTTCTCAGAAGGTTCTACTGCAAACATTTTAAATATCAAAACATGGCATAGAGAATCAACATATTTGAAGTAGGGTGCTTTAGGATACAGATTGCCAACACATATCTAATATCCAATGAAGATATAGATGTAACCAAACAATGGAAAAAATTTAAATTTTCATACAAAACATATCTAATATGCAATGTAAATATAGATGTAACCAAACAATGCAAAAAGCATCAAATTTTCACACAAACTATCAATCTTAATTAACCTTTGACCCTCTTTGATGAAAGCCATAAAATGTTAAAATCAAATTCAGGAGAAAAAAATTTTTTTCCATACAAGAAATTTATGAAAAGAAAGTTAGGATAACATAAGCCAAACATACACTTGAAATCTTAAACAAAAGAAAGAATTCTAGATTATCATAAATATGACAAAATCCAATCATATTATCAACCAATAAGAAAGAATATGACTAGAAGGAGGTGAAGAAAGAAAGAAATAGGAAAAAAGTCACAGAGAAAGCAAGTCTCACACTTGTACCAAAAAATAGTCCCTCCAAAAATTTCAACTCTCATACTTAAACAAAGAATTGAATTCAAGAAACAGAAGGATTTGCAAATTCAAAACAAAATTTTATATGGCCAAATATATGTTTTTTACATGCCTTTAATACCAGTATTCAAAAGCTCAATAGAAAATTACAAAGGAAAAAGAAACTCGCTCAAGGAAGTCATTGCTAAAGGATCAAAATATAGAAAGCTACAACCAACCGGTTATTGCTACAACCCAAAAAAAGAGTTGAACCAACCACAAGAATCGCAACAGGAGCCACCAATAAAAATATCACAGGAATCACAAGACCCGCCAATAGAAACAATAATATCGACCCCAAACATAAACTTTAAAAGAAGTAATAATCAACCACAAAAAATAGGAAATCTATTCTACAAAAACAATAAATTGTGGACATGCAGAACACATTTAAACTAATAGTTTTGGGGCATTATAGAAAAATTGATTTCTTCATAAGTTGGATATAGAAAATCTATTTTTGGGACAAAATGAACAGTGTTTTTTTCTCCTAGTGCTCTCACTTCACTTGTAAACAATCTTGCCAATCCTCAAAAAAAACTTGATAAAGATTAGAAATAGCAACACTAATAAGTTTCTTATGGACAATAACCCTTGCATCACACCAATAAGAGTTTTGCACCTTATTTGAGCAGTTAGGATTGATTAATTTCAATAAAATTTAATTTAAATCACTATAAAAAGATGAATTTGATCTAGGTGCTCAATTTGGGATCTTAGCCATCTTATGCCACCAAAAAAATCATATAAAGACATGTATTTTGCTTAAGCTCACCAGAAATAATACACCAAATTGGAAGTTAATAAAGAAAAAAAAAGATCAATTTGAGTTCAAAGCCTAGAGAGCTAACTTACTAAAATTTTCAGAAGATTTCCAATAACAACTGTAACCTCAAATCTACATGCATGCTCGGTACTTTAACAAGAACATGAAGTTCTTGATATCTAGGAGCATGTGCTTAAGTTCTACCATAGTCCCATGCATTTGCACAATTTCATCGATTTCACATTCCGTTCTTCTCTTCACTGCACCCGATTGGCCTTTTATCCTCAAAATTAAAATATCAGATAACTACGACTTGATCTGAAGCATTAAAATCAGCCAAGAATAAGAAGGATAAGGTTATTACAAGTGATTACAAACCTCTCTATCATAGTTCTAGTCATCCAAAGGATAAGGTTATTACAAGTGATTACAAACCTCTCTATCATAGTTCTAGTCATCCAACTGGGACTAAACAAAACCTTTCAATCTAGGAAAGAAATTGTCCATATTTCGTTCGCCTGCAAAACTCTTAAACCTTAACAAAAAGAATTACAGACATAAATCTCAATCTACGGTCATAAAGTTCCAAAAAGCAATTCCACCAACTCCAAAAATAAGCAAAGCCCCCAGCACTCAAAATAGGGGCAAATTATTGGGTCAGGTGACCGAAGCCATCTCTCCATTCGGTCGCCAATAAAAATGCGCCATCTGTTAGGATTTTTTTTAATTTAATATTAACGCTTTATGTCTTTTCAGAGTTAGCGACCCGACCCGATAACGCTTTTTATTTGAATTTCGGCAAATAAAGAATGGAAACGCCGCGCGACATCTTCACTGTTACTCCAGCTCCAGCTCTGGTAAGCGCTCTCGAATTCCTCCATTTCCTTCGGTTCTGCATTAGCTTGTTTTAATATTGAGCTGTTCTTTATCACGGGAACAATTTCAGATTGACTACATTTGTAATCCTCATCTTGCTCATTTCGCCGCCAATTCATCAGTACCTTCTCCAAGCCAAGAAAACAGTCAGTTAATGAACTTGTTGGCTTCGAAATGCCATGACACACATTATTAGTACATTCACTACGCTGCGTTGATAAAATGCCCATGCAAAAGGAATCCTTGTTGAAAGCAGTTGACCACTTTCTCCTAATCTTATAAAGATCCTGCAACCATTCATGGTTATGAAGATTCCCTTCCTTGATCATTTCATCCCACGCTTCCTCAAACACTTCCTCAGAATCACACCACCTCATACACTTATGGAAGAGTCCTCTAACTTTATTATTGCTATTGTAGATGGAAACTTTTGATGGAACCTTTTTAAAGATGTGCCATTGGCATAATCTATGACGAGTATGAGGTAATGCAACTTCTATGGCCCTGGCCATAGCTTGGTCCTGATCAGTGAATATTGTTGTTGGATATTTATTACCCATTATTCGTACAAATGTTTTAAACAACCATGTAAAACTTTCAATTGTCTCTTCTGACAAAAAAGCAAGCCCAAACAAAATATTCTGCCAATGATTGTTAACACCAACAAATGGCGCACAAACTAAATTATACTTGTTCAGCCTGTAACTAGTATCAAAAATCAACACATCCCCAAAACATTCATAATCAATCCTGCTTCTGCCATCAACCCAGAAAAAATTTACCAATCTATCCTCATCATCATATTGAACATCCCATGCGAACATGTGGTCCTCCACTTGTCGATCTTTAAATAATTGAATCAAAGAATTAGTGTCACCAATTTCAATCCTTGCTCTTTTCTCCTTCTGAATAAAATTATATGCATCCCTCTTAGAGAATCCGACATTCTCACATCCACCAACTTCCTCTGCAAGGTAGGCATATGCATCAACGGTTCTAATCCCTGCATCTGTCATCGATTTCAGGACTGAAGCTCTTTCCTCAATAATATTCCTACATGATCTTAAAAGGTGTCGGTCGGCTGGGCTAGCTAATTCATGGTTGTGGGATTCAATAAATCTTTTGACATGCCAGTAACCATCTTCATCTGTGACAAACCTCACCATGGCTGGACAACCAGTTCTGACAACTGGTCTAGTGAATCTCTTTCTCTTACCTGAATTATGATCGTCACTTTTTTTGAAACCAGCTTTTGAACAAACAAAGTCCTTCGATTTTATCTTACTTAAAATCAATAATGAAAGCTAAGAAACAACAACATTATATTTTCTTTTTTTTTTTACTTTTTCGACAAAAGAAATTTATTAAAAATCGCAAAATCAAAGATCTTAAGACTAATGAGCTGAAACCTACGTCTTCTTTCTGCGGCGATAATATTAAAACTGACTGTTTAGAACTTTCTAACTTACCGAAATGTTGAAACCAGAGGAATTTCCGGCTACGTTAGGTTCCGATTCCGATTCATGCATTACCCCTTGCGATTCATGCATCCTTTCCGATTCATGCATCCTATACGATTCATGCACTCCCTCTTCCATTCCCTCTTCGACCTCCCTCTTCGCTGAGCAGTCCATTTATTCTCTGCAATTTTCTGGCTCATTTTTTCTTCTACAGCAGTCTTTATTTGAGTCTTTCGCGGCTTTCAAAATGAAAAAATAGGGCGGCAAATGCTTAAAAGTTCAAATGAAAAGCGTTATCGGGTCGGGTCGCTAACTCTGAAAAGACATAAAGCGTTAATATTAAATTAAAAAAATCCTAACAGATGGCGCATTTTTATTGGCGACCGAACGGAGAGATGGCTTCGGTCACCTGACCCAATAATTTGCCCAAAATAGGACCTAGAGTACAATAAAATAAATTACCCTCTTGATACCACCCCAAAAGCTAAATCCTTCTTAAAACACCCTTCCATGAAAACCAAAACTCTAGCCTTCTAAAGCCGCACAGTGCACAACAGAAAACAGGGACAAACGATGTGTGAAATCCTACTAATTATGCAATGGTTATAATGATATATTTGTTCCCATAGTTTGTCTAGCAAACCTAGAGCTAGAAGCAGTCGAACAATCTAAGGAACCTTCCATCTTTACCATCGATACAACTCCTAACAATCCCCAAATCAGCCAAATCCGGTAATACGCAGAATAAACAACTTCGTTTTTTCTCACCTTTAGCTCGAATTAAACTGACGGAGCGACGTAGGGGCACCACGGCAACTGGGAGCGGAAGAGCGACGCCGGCGAAGGAGGATTGGATGCTCATGGCGACGAAGCGGCAAAGGAGCCTTTGTGCAGAGAGTTTTATGTCCCGTGTTGCGCCACTCGTCACTGGTGTCAGAAGATAAAGAGAGTGTAAACAGAAGTTACGAGCAGCCAGAATAATCGGTGGATTTCTTTGATGGCGATTAGAAGCTTTTTGGGGATATATATACTTTTGTTTTTGTTTTTTTTTTTTTAATTAGAGGCAATCATGTCAATTCCATTAAAAATAAAAGATTTACAAAAGAATAATAACATTTGTAAGAAAAATAAAGCAAAAACATACAAAAGTGTAAAAAAAAGTCTTATTAAGGCAAATAAAAGGAAAAAAAATAATTACAATCCTAATAAAATAACAAGAGAATGAAAAATTCTCTAGCATATCCAAAATCCTCCCACAAAGAGCTAAAGGCAAACCAATTGAAAACCAACAGCATCTCCAGCATTCAAGGCAACTGCACAGAAATAATCCAATCACCAGCAAACTAGCAAAACCCAAAAACTCCTTATAGAGAGCAGAGTTGCAAGACCAAACCTTCCTTCGATAGAGCAAATAACAGACAAACTGAGACCCAAAAATAAAAACTTGAAATGCTCAAATACCCATACAAAGAGTTAAAAGCATACCAACTGAAAAACCAACAGCACCTCCATAATTCAAGAAAAATGCGTAGAAATAATCCAAACACCAGCACACTAGCAAAACCTAGAAACTCCCCATAAAAATAGGACAACAAATAAACCAAAAACCAGCTCCTTGCATGATCCGACCATCTTCCAAATGAGAAAACAGCAGACAAATTGAGACCCAATAGTAAATACTCTAAATATCCAAGAAACCAACACCAAAAAACAAGCCAGCTTCAATACAAGAGACAACAAAATTCCAACACTTGAACCTCAAAGAGTCAGCTACAGAGAACCAGAAGAAAAAAAGAACACAATGAAAAAATCACAATAAAAAAAAATTTCCACCAATCCTAAGCCAAAAAGAAATTAAAAAATAAAAAAAAAATCAAATGATCCAGAAATGCAAGGACCCAAACCACCACCACACTCAGAATGGGAAACAAAACCTTCTTAAAAACACCTCAATCGAAGGTTAGTAAATCTATCCTCGGTTATATAGATTGATCATCCAAGGTGAGGAACCTGGTTGTCGAAACAAACCTTCCAAGAAAAGATCGAAGGTCCCAATCATCATAGCTCAAAAAGCCCACAGAATCGAAAAACTAGCACACCTAAAAACCAATAATATTTAACACAAACATTCTATCAAAACAAACAATGCTTAATGCAATGAAAGGAATTCCAACATAAAATATTAGCTAACAAAGCCTTTTTAATTAAATAGCTCACCAAATCTGCACTAAGAAACTTATTTTCAAATCTCCTTACATTCTTTTCTTTCCAAATGAAATAAATAGAACAAAAAAAAAATTAACATTAGAAACAAAATGAAGAGAAGAAATATAATCTAGTAATCAAATCAAATTAGTCCTAAGCATAAAAAAATGAATATCTGGCAAAAATTTAGAGATAATTCTAAATGAAAAATCACATTCAAAAAATAAATGATTGTGACTCTCTTTAGCATTTAAATAAAGGATACAAGAATATAAACATTCAAATTTCTTTTAGCTAGGATATCAGTTGTTTTAAGACCCTTCAAGTTAGCCATCCAAGCATAATAAGAAAATCTTATATAGCATATCTTTTATGGCATATATAATAACACCATTCCACTTTAGTGAAGTTATCATAAAAATCATTATGAAAAAATTTTAAAGAAGGGAGAATAACCCCATTCCAAGAAATATTTGAAGCTTGTGGATCAATAATAGAACGATAAAAAATAGTCAAGCAAATAGAAGGATACAAAAAATTTGAAAATTTCCAGCAACCTTGAGAAATCCAAACTCCCTACATGCTTTTACATAAAGAGGAATCCAAATTAATTATAGCAATCTCAACAATCTCATAGAAAGATTTCCCCTTACACCAAGGATTCCAATAAAGAGAAAGTGAGCTATTAAGAAAAATATTAAATAAAACCTTACTTTTAATGTCTCTAGCAATATAGGTAATATTCTTCCAAAAGATAAAAATAGGTTAGTGTTGAAATCTTATTGATTCTAGAATAGGTTGTTAAACCTAAACTAATGTCCCAAGGCTAACTAAGAGGGGAGGGGGGGGGGGGGGAATTGGTAATTTTAAAAATTAACCCTTCTTGGATTTTTAAAAGTATGAAACCGATTAATAAATTGAGCAAGTTAATTTAGATTTTTCAAAAACAATATTTCAACCAAAGAAAAATAAACTTGCAGTAAGTAAATAAGCAGTGAAAATAAAAAAACACAAAGGTTTATAGTGGTTCGGTCAAACACGACCTACATCCACTTCCTGAAGTCTCCCACTTCAGATATTGCGCTATTACCAAAGTGACTCTCATTTTTCCCCCACAACAAGGCGAAGAAGCATTTACAAAACTCTCTTCCACCAATCCTTAGTGTAGAAGAGAATTGTCGTCCTTTTATACCTTCTAAGTGTTGGCAGAAAACCTTCGTCCTTTCACACCCTTCAAGTGTAGGCAGAAAACCTTCAGTTGTTCATACTCTCTAAGTGTAAGCAGAGAACTTCATCCTTTCACACCCTCCAAATGTAGGCAGAAAATCTTCGGCTGTTCACACTCTCCAAGAATAGACAGAGAATATTTAGCTATTCACACTCTCCAAGTGTACGCAGAGAACCTTCGGCTGTTCACACTCTCCAAGTGTAGGCAGAGAACCTTTGTCCTTTCACACTCTCCAAGTGTAGGCAGAGAACCTTCTGCTTTTCACACTCTCCAAGTGTAGGCAGAGAACCTTCGGATGTTCACACTCTCCAAGTATAGGCAGAGAACCTTCAGCTGTTCACACTTTCCAAGTGTCGGCAGAGAATCATCGACTGTTCACACTATCCAAGTATCAGCAGAGAACCAGATATTCTTGAAAGATCTTCACATAAGCAATCTAGAAGTACAAGAGAAAGAGTGAAGAAATCATAAATCACACATAGAGATCCTTAACCATGAGTAAACTTGTGAACCCTTTACGCTCCACTAGGAAGAAATATCTCTCAAACACTCTCTACTTCAATTGCCCTTTATTAATCATGAAAACCAAATGACAAAAAGATTAAAAAGTAGTTTTTAGTGAACCTTTTATAGAAAAGACAAAAAACCATCCAAAAAACTAAATTTGTCAAATTTGACTGTCAATGATTGTAACATACCCGTCTATTCGTATGCATGAATAGTTTAAATGCTGTTACATATAAACTTTTTGTGAATTGGTACGAACTCACTTTCGTGCATGATCATCATCCGGTATGAACTGTGTTCGTCCGGTATAAACAGAAGAAATGTCAAAGTGTGTACGTACCAATTGGTACGAATAAATGAATGAAAGCAAACCATAGGCCATCATCTCGGTAAGATCAAGAATGATCATCCATACGATCTTCATTCGAGGATGAACCAGAGGCCATCATCCTGGTACTATCAGAAGGATCGTTCGTTCGATCTTTGTTTGAGGATGATCTATAGGCCATCATCCCGGTACGATCAGAATGATCACCCGTACGATCTTCGTTTGAGGACGATCCAGAGGCCATCGTCTCGGTATGATCAGAATGATCATCCGTACGATCTTCGTTCAAGGATGATCTAGAGGCCATCATCCCGGTACGATCAGAATGATTGTCCGTACAATCTTCGTTCGAGGACAAATTAGAGGTCGTCGTCCTGATATGATCAAAATTATCATCTGTATAATCTATACTTAGAAAATTTTTTGATTTTTTTCTTCGTTTCATTGCTCATTGGGGAAAATAACTAACTAGATTGTCCCATATGAAATAGTTTTATACTGTACGATCAGTTTAAAATTATAAATTTTAGGACTCTACCCCGGTGTGTGTGTGTGTGCTCAGTTACTCAATTACAATCAACTCTCTCAAACTCAATAAAATAAAAAATACATACTTCAATTTACAATACACTCTAAACTAATCTTTATTTGAAATCTTCAACAATCTGGAGTATGATTTCTCTAAAATGTTATTACAAGCAAGAGCAAAATAAGTCTTCCAAATATGTTAGGAGAAATAATCAAAATAATAATACTTATAATCATCAAGAATATACAAGCTGCAAGAATATCAAAAATGCATATAAACTATCTCAACAATCTCCCCCTTTTTTATGATGGCAAAATAATTATTATTTAACTAAAATTAAAAAACTTAAATTTCTCCTTATCTCCCTTTGAATAAATAAGCGTGTGAATATAAAAGAATTTCTATGAAGAATAATTTAATTTATTTTTTATTTTTTAAGTTTTTTAACACACAAAGTGCAAAAACAAAAATGAGAAAAATGTAAACAAAGAACGAGAAATAAAAAATAATCAAATAAAAATACAAGACACTCAAATACACACACAAAAACTCTAAATAAATAAATAATCAAATATAAACACAAGACACTCAAATACACACACAAAAACACTCTAATCTAGCCTTATTTCTAATGACAACTCCTGAGCCATTCATTTTGTTCTTGAATACCCACTTAGTTCTAACTACACTTTGATCCTTTGACCTTATAATTAATTCCCAAAAATAATTCTCTAGGCAACGAGTTTCCTATCTTAATTCTCTAGGCAACGAGTTTCCTATCTTCAATTTTTTTTTTAAATTAACTTGCTCAGTTTATTAATTGGCTTCATCTTTTAAAAATCTAAGAAGGATTAATTTTTAAATTACTAATTCACCCCCTCTTGGTTAGCCTTGGGACATTAACTTAGGTTTAACACAACCTATTCTAGAATTTACAAGATTTCAATAAGTGGTATCAGAGCTTTGTTTCAAAACTATAAGTTTAAAATAGTTTTTGATTAACGAGCATGGCTACTTTTGGAAATCGGAATACACCTAAAGGGTATTTGATCACTAGACCTCCTTTATTTGATAATATTCCTTTCTATTTTTAGAAAACATGCATGTTTATATTTTTACAGCCGCTTGATTATCATATGTGTTGAGTCTAGTAAATAGGTTGTTAAACCTAAGTTAATGTCCCAAGGCTACCAAGAGGGGGGGGTGAATTGGTATTTTAAAAATTTAAACCCTCTTGAAAATATGTTGAACCGAAATGAAAATGTTTAATTAAGTTTTTATAGAAAACATTTTTCAACCACAGAATTTTTTAAACAAAAAAATAAAATGCGAAAAAATAAAAACAGTAAAGTAAATAACACTAGATTTATAGTGGTTCGGTCTAAACCAGACCT